>NC_053488.1:80558091-80702090 GCF_015227805.2 Hirundo rustica | reverse complement strand
GAATTAAGTTAAATTATGCTACATTGGAGCAACTGGATGATTTACTAAGAGAGTGTAGGTGGGACCATGGCAATAAGTCCAATTATTTTCAGAATGAGTTTGAACTCAAATCAGTTAATTAACATTATTTCCCTTCACACACCCCAAAATAATTGTATCACTTCAAAATGCAATTGTTTATGCATTTTAGAATAGGGTGAGGGTAGGGTTGCATTGTTTTTACGTGAGCATGACTATGGCACAGGTTTTTAAAAATGTCATCAGACAAACAAGTCTTGGAAGATACAAAGACGACTGTCCTAAAATGACTGTCCTAAAATGACAAAGCCTGATGATTATGGTTTTTTTCCACGTCTTATTTGATATACACGAGATGAATACTCATTTATGGCCAATCTGTATAAATCTCATTTAAATAATCAAGAAGATTTGTCTGAAGCACTTGCCTAATTGCACATGTATGTGCTACATAGAAGTAATTTCTACTCTTTGTTGATATGTTTTCAAATTCAGACTCTTAGTTGCTCATAAATATATGTAAGTTTTATGTTAATGGATCTTATATCTAATCTACAACTGCAAGTTGGTGAATGTCACCAAGGAAAGAAACACTCATCTGTTCTGCCTTTTGGACTGTGATGCTTTCCTAGCCTCCTCTGCAAAGGTGACAAGGAAGACCCCATCTCCCTCTCCACAAAGGATGCAGCAGATCCACCACATTAGCAATGACTGTCTGGTTTAGAAAGAAAAATATTGTCTTCCAGTCTGTACCTGAAATCTGTATCATAAATTAATGGTGTGGGTGGTACAATTCTGGTAAAAATCCCTACTGTTGCTGAAAAATGGGAGGAGGTTTTCTCTGTTATGAGCATTGATATAATGAAATCAGAAATAAGCATTTTAAACTCTTAATTTTATATTTGGGCAAAGGCTCTCCACCTTGCGCTCTCCTCTTAATTTTGGTGTATGTCTTCTGCAGCATTGTTCTGAAGCTCCCTTAAATATTTCGTGACAAAGAAAATGGAGAGGATGAGAAGGAAGCAGATTTCTCTCTGACAGTGACAACTGCTGGTATGGAAAAGAATGTTGCTTTTAGGTAAACTGTAAAAACCACATGAGAGTAATGACTGTATGCACAAATGGCTCTGCTAGGTATGTGAAAGGATCATAGAAAATACATTTTCAGAGCCAGATGACAACCTTACTGACTTGTGAGTAGGGCAAAATGAGATCTGACAAGATTACAAAGCTTACCTATTATTTGGAGATAAATAACAATTTAAATATTCTTTTATGGTGCAAAGCCTACACATCTGAACCAGGGAATATTGATTCACTGTTAATGCTTTGTTGTAACAGGGAAATGCCTGATGTAATTCCTGAATTAAATTTATTGGAAATGTAGGGCTGGTGGTTTCACTTTTCATAGAACCACAGAATGGTTTTGGTTGGAAGGAATCTTGAAGATATTTAATTCCAACCCCCTGCCATGGACAGGGAGAACTTTCACTATTCCAGGTTACTCCAAGTCCTGTCCTGCCTGGCCTTGGACACCTCCAGGGATGGGGCAGCCACAGTTAATGCTATTCATGTCCCTCTGCATGTTCCCACCACCTCACTTCTCTAGGACCTAGCATTGGCCACATTCTGTGATCACATGCCTGAAAGTCTCACAGTGCAGTTAGTTTGTGCACTTTCAGACAATCCTGGTGAGCTGATTCAAACAGAAATTTGATGGGGATAAATCTTCAGTGAAGGTGGGCATCATTATTTTTGGCAGAATCAGACAATCACACCAGAGGACCGAGAAAATCTCAGGCCAAAGAATGACTGACAGAAATCCACGGCCATCTCATGACATCAGACACTTAGCACATGATAAGAAAAGGGAGATAAAGTAGATCTATTAATAGTTTTCAGTGTACTTTGAGAAAAGCAAAGGTTATGCCTACATTTGTTAAGAAGCACAGCCGTACAGAATTGTATGTGCAGAGTGAAACCCTTAGAGATGAGGACACAATCCCTACACAGGTCTCAGGCATGTTTTTTCTGTACAAATTCTAGAATATCTAGGTGAACTAAATTCCCCTTTACCTACTGGAATGTTTTAAGTCAATCCTCAGTATGTCAAATCCCAGGAATTTCAGACTGCTGGGCTATTTTCTTTTAGATGATTTTAATCTCATAGGGATCCAATTCTTGTGCTCTCAGCCAGCTGTCACATGAAGCAAAGCACAAGCTGAGATGATCAAGAGATTTGCTTTAAAAATACACTCCTGACTCAAATTAAAACTCTCTGCCAGATGATCTACAGAAATAATTGTGTTATTTAAGAATAAATGCAGAATAAATGCAAAGTATGTGAATATCCTGGGTATTCATATGAAAATGTGACAGCACCGTGGGTTTTGGTTGAGATATTTTATGAATATAAAGGGATTAATTTGTGATGCAGACTGGTCTGCCATTAGACCATTTTATCATTATACCGAGCTTCAAGCACAAGTACTGATTTTTCAAGTTTTGCTTACAGAGGCAATGAGTCTGATGCAATATCTTTCTCTCCCTCAGTACAACACTGATTTTTAAAAGTGTATCCACATGAAAAAATACTGCTTATAATTTCAAAACTGTACTCCTGGATCTTCCTTCTAAGTTCTTTGACTTCTTCAAACACTGGGTCTGTAGTATAAAAACAAGCCCTGATAACTGAATTTGTTTTCTTTATTTCATTTTTCAGAAAAAATTGCCATGCAAATTGTTCAATTTCCAAACAATAAAGCCACTCATAAAATTTTCAGCTAGTTCAATGAGCAGTACCAATATTTTATATAGTAATAGGGAACTGCACAGCCATGTGCCAGCATGAATTCTTAAAACAAATACAATATTTTAATTCTGCATATGGACATATGGACATTTAATTCTGCATATGGACAGCTGAGCAGAGTAGCTCTTACAGGAGCAGGACAATAAAACCAAGACAAGTATCTGTATTATGAAAGTAATATATATTTTTTTTTTCCTAAGAGCTGCTTCCTACACAGATGGATCAGACCACATCCCTGTGTGACAGAACTCTAAGTCATGAGTGCTGTCTCATTAAACAACCAGATTGCACAAGATTTCATTAATTTCTTTATCTTCCACACAGGAATGTGCTGGTATATCTGTAAGAAAACTGCTGGTGCAACAAAGAAAGCCGTTCTTTTAAAACTTCAGGTGGCTGTGTTGGCCCTAAACCATCAGCGTCTGAAATTGGCTTATGGGTTGCTCTGTTTACCTAAATGGGCACACAAAGTGGAAAAAAAAAAGGGAAAATAGATGCTTAGTCCAGCCAATTTTTTCATGTGTTCTTCCTCTAACCATACACGTCTCTTCTGTGATTCATCGACTCTTCTCTTCCCTGGGACTCAGTGGACCCTCAGAGAGTTTATTAGAATATTTCTGTTATGAAAAGAGGAATTTATGATGTAGACATTACAATGGGATGACTATTCTCAAATTTAAAGTGAACTCCTTTCATTCAGTACTTTTTATTTTTTATTCAAATATAAAGAGAAACCTGTATCTATAAAACATCTCCCTATGCTATGTTTTTAATGCAGAATATGAAAAAAAAAATCTCTTTGGCAATCAAACAGCAATTCCTGCAATTTTGGAACATGAATTTCCTTCCACTGTAAAAACCCAAAACAAACTAGTCCTTAAGAAAGACACTAATTAGGGGAAGACAGATTTACCCGCCTACAAAAAAAGTTTATAATGGCTATTGACAACCTAATGATTTTTACACCCATAGAAACACACATCTTCTTAAAAGCACTATTTGTTTTGTAATTCAGTCAGTGCCTAGATTGGAAGGAACTCAACCCCTCTGTTTAATATTGCCATAAACCCCCAAAGTTATCAGGAAGATCTATTTCCTCCCACTATGACACTTTAAAGAAACTTAGCCATCACCAAGGGCTGCTTAAGAAAAGCCTCAGCCCCATACCCAGTTCTGGTTGAAACAGCAAAGAAGAAATAGAAATCAGAAGGAAATTTAACAACAAAATGCTGCATAAAGAATATAGAAAGTGCTGTAAGAATCTTTTGACAAATTAACCTTAAAGCTTTCTCTTCAGTACAGGCCAATGTTGTTATAAAACACAACACTGAACAAAGGTTTTTGGAAGGCCATTGAGAAACAATTTAAAAGTGCAAGAAACACCAACACACTGCGCAGAAAGGCAGTGATTTTAACTGGCTGCACAGGAAAAGTAAGAGGGCGCATAACAAATGTCTGCAAAATAATAAATGGTGTACACAAGGCATTCAAAATCTGATTTTCTTCCAGTCACAATAGACAAAGGATGAAATATATAAAGATGCTGAAAGACAGCAGGTTTGAAACTAAAAATGGATTTTTTATTCAATATACAGCAAAATTAGACTTTGAAACTCAATTCTATGTGTGAGGAAATTGTTAAGATCAGTAGTTCAACAAGAATAAAGAAAGTATTTGATGTGCATGGATAAAAAGAATAAACAATCTTATACAAACAAATTCTAAGAAGAGTGAAACAAAAGTCATGTGGAAATTATACTTCCTGCCTGGGATTTTAAGGAAATTTCTACCTCTTACTGAATCAAATAAAATCTTCAATTAGGGGGCAAACCTCAGCTCGGTCACCTACTGCTTTAACCACAAAATTTATTTGGATTTCAAGGAAAACAAACACGTCCTTCCAATTTCCCCAAAATTGGCGTCATGGTTGCCCAATCTCACCACACATTTGTTGTAAGAGGATCCATCAGCAAAATGTCCTCCATTTTCAGCTGACACGCCCGTCATTTTTTCACCTCATTAGAGAACTTCTTTTTCCCAGGCAGTTCCCACAGAAGTTTCCCCGGACTTCTGTGAAAGGGGCAAAACCACCAGGGTCTCCCAGCCGGAAGGTTCCCACAGAACCTCTACGTTCTGCCATTTCCTCCAGCCACCAGACACAGCTTCAATTTGGGAACAATTTACTGGCTTTTTTCCCAACAGCCTTTACTGGATGTTTTTATATTCTGTACTCGTGATCTCTTCTAGATATCTTTCAAATTACCCTTTTTATTTCATGTTTTAATTGAGCTAAAGTCTAGAAGTTTCACAAACTAACAATGATACATCCTTTCTCCTTCCTTTCTTGTCCATGCTACTGGTCAAACACAGGATCAGGTTTCAAATTTCAGCTCTTAGAGGCATAAGGACATACTTACACATGTAACTGGCGACTGCACTAGAGTTTGTTACCATGCCATTAAGAATCTTGTTGGCAGTATAATTTGGTAAAACTATTCACAGAGCTGATTTTGATGAAAAATAACACCCCCTGCCCCCCAAGAATAAAAAGGAACACCTAGTTTAAGTTTAGAACACACCAAACAGATACTTTTTTGTCCAAAGGAGGAACCACAGCTTATGTGTGTCAGGAGGAGCATGGGGTGAAAATCTGATGTGGTAAACTGCGTGCACACTAGTACATTAAATTTGCCTACTTGGCTGTTTGGATGGTTTGCTTGGAATAAGCTGCATCTGTGCAAGAAAACAATGGGTTTTAGTCTTCCAAACAAGGCAGCTGCATGAAAACCATCTGTAGAAAATGGTTTCTGGAGCACCCTGTCACCCAACTGCAGCCAGGAGTGATTTAACAAGAGCACTCATTCATTGTAACACAAAAAACCCATGCCACATTCTGCTCCTTCCTCACAGTAATTTCTTCCTCGTAGCTGGAAAAACCACAGTGATTCTGCATGCGGGATGGTGCAGCCCTGGCTGTCTGGACAGACTGGGGGATGAGAGGCTGGAAAGCAGTGCCAGGGAAGGGGACTGGGGGTCCTGGTCAATGGCAGTGCCCTGGAGCCAGGAGGGACATCCCTGTCCTGGGGGCATCACACCCAGCACGGCCGGCCGGGCCAGGGAGGGATTGTCCTGCTCTGCTCTGGGCCGGGGGCCGGGGCGGCCTCACCTGGAACACTGTGTGCAGTTCTGGGCATCACAGTGTAAAAAAGGCATTGAACTGTCAGAGAGTGTGCAAAGGAGAGCTACAAGGGTGGTGAAGGGTCTGGAGGGGCCGTGTGAGGAGCAGCTGAGGGCACTCGGTGTGTTCAGCTGGAGGAGAGGAGACTGAGGGCAAACTCATCACAGTTACAGCTTCCTCATGAGAGGAAGGGCAGCTCCGACCTCTGCTCACTGTGACAGGGACAGCACCTGGGGAAGGGCTGGAGCTGTGTCAGGGCAGGGTCGGGCTGGAAATCAGGGGAAGGTTCTTCCCCCAGAGGGTGCTGGGCGCTGCCCAGGCTCCCCAGGGAATGGGGATGGCCCCAAGGCTGCCAGAGCTCCAGGAATATTTGGACACTGCTCCCAGGGATGCACAAGGTGGGATTTTGGGTGTCTGGGCAGGGACAAGGTTTGGACTTGATAATTATTATGGGTCCCTTCCAACTCAGGAGATTCCTTATTTGTATACTGGAATTTGCTGGTAGAGATTATGCATCAGGTCAATGGCCACATACTTGTGGCCACTGGCCTTCACAGCTGTGGAACCACTGGTGAAAGCCACTGTCCTGTGGATAGCTGGGATGATGTCTCAAGGTACAGTGGAAATCTGGTTTGTCAGAGCACCCCACCTGAGCAGTTCCCAGAACATATGTGTAGCAGATGTGAATATCACAGGCCACCCATGACGTGGAAGAAGAAAGCAGAGAAATCTGTAAAACCTTGGGAAGGGCTTGCTTACATCATTAAATCTATTTGATTAAAAACCCTTATTTTCGGACTGCAAGGATTTTAGTTATGTCTCGCAGAGTTAATAATCTTCAGAATATAAACCCACGTGCAAACCAAATCCTTAAATCTGAACCCTTTATTGTTTCATGAATTTTCCTGGTTCAATCTCTGTCCTTTCAGCTACTTGAGTGGCAGTTGCTAACACATATTTTGTCTAATGTCCCAAATTCCTCCTTTTTTCCAGTAGGCAGTGTCACAATAATGCATGATGTACATATCTCTCAAAGTTCTGGAATTTTGTTGTTGTTGTAGTAAGGTAGTTTTTGTTTGTTTGTTTTTTTTTTCTTTTTCCCTTTGGTGTTTGTTCGCAAGGGTTTTTTGTGGGTTTTTTTGTTTGTTTGTTTTGTCTTGAGTTTTTTATGGGTTTTTGTGTTTTTTCATGATTTTGGTTCACTTTGGTGTTTTTTTTTTTGTTGTTGGTTTGTTTTATTTGTTTGTTTTTTTTTGTTTTGGTTATTTTTTGTTCTTTTTTTTTGTTTGGTTGGTTTTTGGTTTTTTGGGGGGTTTTGGGTTTTTTTTTTTTGGTCATTGATTTGTTTTTGTTTTTTGGGGTGAAAAACTGTCCATTTGAGTTTTGGGGTATTTTCATGGATTTTGACTGGTTCTAAGCTGTTATAATATAGAATCACAGATTGGCTTGGGTTTTAAAGACTTTAAAGATCTTCTTGTTCCAACACCCCAGCCATGGGGATTTCTCCAGCTCTCCTAGAGCCCCGTCAGGCTCTGAAAGGGGCTCTGCAGTCTCCCTAGAGCCTCCTCTTCTCCAAGAGAACACCCCTAGCTTTCCCAGCCTGGCTTCAGGAGAGCCCTTGAGATGAATATCCATTCCAATCAGATAAGAAAATGCCTCTTAAATAATGGAGGAATATTTAGATAATAGATTTGTTATGGGTATCAGCACAAAATCTTGTCCAGGCCACTACCTGAGGCAGGAGGCAGACTTTCCTGTTTTCAGATACTTTATGAGCTTCGAAATGGGAATTTTTTTTTTTTTTTTTCCTTTGGCCACTGGGTAATCAGTCTTTTCAGGCAACCATGGCCAATTAATATCAGTATTGCAATAAACTGAGAATATTCAGTCAGTAAAATTGCTAATAATCTCTTTTATAGTTTACATATTAATTATTTACAGGGGTAAAAGGTCAACAAATCTCAGAAATACTGACAGGGTGTTATTTGAATTATAAAATACTAGCTTTGAGAATGTATCTTGACTGCAGAATCAATCACCTGGCTTAATTGATTTGGCAACAGAATATTAGACATTAAAAAATCCAGGACAAAAAGGTTTGTACAAGAGAACCACAATATGGTTTTTGGAATTCTTGATGGTGTAGAAGAGACGTGCCTTGCAACGTGGTCATTTTAATTTATCTCTTTATGATAAATTTGACAGCCTTCTTACTTGATGCACAGTGAGTTCAGAATCAAATTGCTAACCTTCATGAAACAGAGGAATTTGTAGCAAAGGAGCACTGTGAATTGAGCTAAAGTGATATTGTATATAAATGTCAAATTAAGCCCACCACTGAAAATCCCACAATTCTCACTGACTGCAGAGGGCTCCGGGGCTCCCTCTTACAGCTCCCATCCCCAGAGAGACTCTGAACACCTGGATAGTGTATCTGATTTATCACCCCATCTTAAATCAGATTATCTAAAAAGGACTAAATTCTCCCCCAAAAGAATAGCAATTCACATAAACTTGTCTTTTCTCAAATCACTTCAGCTGCCTTCTGGGGTAGTGGCGAGCCTGTGCTGCTGTGTGAGAACTTTACTTTGTCCTGAAGTTGACACAAACACATTTTGCTGATTATCAGGATCATTTGCTAATGATCAGGATCATTATATACCTCAATATTTTTAAAAGGATGCTGTGGGCCCAGCAAACAACTCTGATGAATCAGTATGTGATGCACTAGCTGTATGTTCATTGCTCATTAATTAGGTGACAAAAGATGACATTCCACAGACAGCTCATACTCAGCAACACATTTTTCTTGATGAGAACTTGTGGTATTATTTACTTCATTAACAAAGGTCAGATCCTTGATATTTGATGGAAGAAGAGCTGTGTGCCACGGGACAGGTCCTGTGATAGGGCATCCCTGAGCACGAGTCCATGTGTTTTCATACAAGCCCATCCACGTGGCTGAACTTCAAACACTCACTTCCATGCTCCTGGTGGAGGAGGTGGGTGTATTTTTTCACTAGATTATCAGTGGCGTTGCCCACGTTACCCATGCAATTAACTGAGAGTATGGCCAAAGTTATGAAATTGACTTGTATCAAAAATGAATTGTATCCATTTTCCAGTTCTTTGGAGACGCTTTCCTTTGAGTATTTAAGGGACATAATAAACATGAAGATGTTAGCTGAGCTGGACTGTATTGGTCCTTGACACTTCAAATTATAGAGAAGTATCTCAATGGAGAAATTAATTCTGGTAGGCAGGATTCAGTGCTTATTCATGCTGATCTAAATGACTGAACTAATTTTTACTTGTGAGTGGAACTGGATTCCTGACTATTTCTTTAAGTTTTTTACCTTCTGAGTAACAGCTGGCTTCCAAATGCTTCAGCAGCATAAGATTTTAAGAGCCATGCTGACCTTGGTTTAAGAACAATTCATGCACAAAATAGAAACCCCAAAATTTCTCACACAAGCTTCTCCTCAGTAAAGCACTTGTTTTAAATGAGCTTTGCATGTGGAAAAAACCATCCATTTTGTATTTCAGTAACAGACAATGCAGACTACAGGTAGCACACAACCTGCTCAGTCAATAGCAGATGAATGTCCCTCACTAAATGGTTTTGATGGCTGGTGGGGTGGAGTGAGAAGAAGCAAAGCTCCTGACTCTCTCTTACCACTAGCCAGAAGTAACTAAAATATTATCAGTGGTGGTTCCAGCACAAATTCAAAACACAGACCCACACCAGCTACTGTGAAGACACTTAACTCTGCTCCAGCCAAATCCAGCACACCCAAATTTTTTTCCCTGTTTGGTTCATTATTAGTTCTCTAACTACACTTTAAGATGAGGATACTGAACTGCTGTTCCAAATCTGACCTGAAAATAGAAAATACTCTCCAAATAAATGATAAGGATTAGAAAAACATCAAGAAACTGTATTTTAAACAGGGTTAAATTTACTTCTGATGTTAGTCTGAAGTTCTGTCCTTGAACTTAGATACTGTGATTAAAAACATTTCTTCATTATTTATAAAGATATAGGCAAAGAAAGGTGTAGAAGACATATTTATTCAGAAATTTAATTTATTTTTCTCTATTTTTTCTTTTTTTAAGCATTAATCACAAAGCTAACCCACAAACACTACTGAGATAAGAAGAGAGCCCTTCTATTTCAAATACACTTTTGCATTAAATATCTTCTGCAAAATATGTTTACTTTGTTCTTGCCATGGTCTAAAACGTGTAGCAGAACATGTACTGTTGGGTCCAGTGGGTTAGTAGTCAGGTCATTTTCTGAAGGCAGCAGCAGCACTCTGTGGTATTAGCTTGCTCATAATATAAAGGCCAAAGTCTGATATACTTCAGAAAACCAGATCCGATATTAATCCTTAACAGTGCAGGCAATAAAAAGGCTCCTATCTATAAATACAATAAAATTTACCATGTGGAACTTACTGTGCTGGCAGTGAATCCCATTAAATCCCTGCGGACATTTACAAACATAGCCTATGAATGTGTCGCCTCGGTATGCTTCACTAATTTCACACATCCCACCATTATGGCATGGATTAGGAAGGCAGGGTCCTGAGAGAAGAGGATAAAAAAGAGAGAGAAATATGTACACATCCACAATAACAACTGTAATAATTTCAGTCATTTGTAAGCATTCATTAAAGAAATGAAATGCCTTACGCAGGCCTTTATATTCCACTCACTCAGTAAAATACACCCTTCAGTTACTTCAGATAACTTGCCAGCACAGGTTTTTATGAACAAGAAAAAAATATTAAGTGTGTCACTACTCATTAATCATGGCATTAGCTTTTAATGTGAGAGAAGACAGGAGGCAGTGAGACTAAATCTTACTCTTCTGTTAAAGATAACAGGCATTCTAGCTTTTGCACCACTGGGGAAATAGGTATTAATCAAACGTGCCTATCATGCACGGAGTGACATGTACATTGTCCCTGAATGATCACTATATGTCAAGTTAGCAGTCTGAGGAGATCTTTGCTATGGCTCCGGGTGACTTTCTGAAATGTGAGTATCTGGGCCAGCAGTTAGCAGTTACCAAAGCAGCTATTCTTTTCTACTCAGTGCCTCTGTAGCATAACCACTTCAAGATGATTTGAGAAAGTTCTTCTGACTAAATTTTCCTTTTCCCCAACACACCACATGCTAGGATGCATAAAATTTCAGCACGGAGATCTGTTAGGATTGCAATTACTATAACTTTAAATACCTTTGAAAAATGGAATAATTTGACCTGTCATCTAGAGTTTACTCATTTCACAGCACTGTAAAAGAGCTACTTACATTTTATTATCTTACTAATATTACCCACAACGTGACTTTTACCAGAAGAAAACATTATTTCGATGATGATTTTTTTTTTCCCAATCTCATTTTAAAGAAGTGGTAAACAGTGTTTAAAAAGCCCCATGTCCAAGTTTGTCTGTGATTTGTAAATTCAATATAAAGTATGTTATTTGCAACCTGTGCCATGTACCTTGAAAGGTAATAGCCAAGCTTGTTGAAGAGCAATGTCATAATCATTCACTCCTTTTGAATTGCATTTAGAAGATTCATCCATTCATCCATGTCACATCAGTGAAAATTGCGCTCTCCAAGCAAATATTAATTTGCAAAGCATAAAAATTAATGGAATGATGAGGATGTCAGAATATATTCCCCAGTTATTATTGCCCATGTGGCTATAATTTGAGAAGCCACACAGGTGCACGTTTCTATTACAACTTTTGTCATCAGACTGTTCCAAGACACAACCCTGCAGAGGTTTTGCTTGTGTACATCATTAAACATGGGATATGTCTCACTGAACCAAAAAGTAATGGACATGAACATACTGCAGATAATTCCAAATGGAATTAGTACCAAAAAAAATCGTGAATAGGGAAAGAAGGAGAATGGCTGCTACCTGTTTTGCCTTTTGCCACACACACTCTGTATGACACAAAAAGTATTGGCACACTAAATTCCTAGTTCTAGGAAGATTCGTGTCTTTCAAATATTACTGCTTCTATTCATTCAGGTATTACTACTTCACGCTATTTTTCCTTCATAATAATTTGGGAAGAATCCTGTCTAATAATTGGCACTTTTAGCCTCCCAATAAATATGAACGGTGTAGTTTTTTTTTCCAAGCCTCTATCACAGTGCTGCAGTTTGGGGAATACCTGCAGGCAGCCTCATATGTTGTTTCTGTGCAAGCAAGATCTCTAATCTTCCAAGAACAATAAATCTTTTAATAATTACTTTCTCATTTTGCTTTTTGCTTTCTCTGTATGGCTTGTTAAGCACACTTTCAGCCTACTTTCATCAATTTTCTTTATATTTTGCATTTTCTCAGACCAGTCCGAACTGCAGAGGCTTAAAAGGTCATCTGAGGCAAAAAGTGATAAATATACTGGCTCATGACAGCATGTCTAACTAAAGTTTTTGTTCTATGAAGCATTTCCTCTGGAGGAAAAAAAAACCACCAAAAAAACCCCAACAAAAACAACACAAAAAAAACCAACCACACCAAAAATATCAAAATTTTTCCTGATTATGGTTATTATGGACAAATAATATCACTATTTTTAATATAAATGTTGAGTATTTTGTTGGGGTATTTTTGTTTGCTTTTTGTTGTTCGTAGAAACCAGTAGTTCAAAATTATTTTTAGAGCAACAAAGGATATTTTAATGAACAACATCCTCATTAATTGTGCCCAAATTGAAAAATGACAGTCACCTAGTTTTGACTAGTTGACTTTATTAATTGATAAAGACATGGATTAGACTAACTCTGTGTTCTAAATGAATGAATGATTGAAAATTAAAAAGCCTGTGCCAGCTTACCAATGCTTCTCCTAATTCTTCAAAGGACCAAAATATAAGTTCACACATCTTGAGCTTATTTAAATTGCATGAACACCCTAATATATGAGTCTTAAAAAAAATTAATTAGTCAACTAAATAATTTTAACTGAGTCTACAGGACTCCTGATGGAATTTCTGCATATTTAAGTGTCTTGAAGAATCTGGGGCCTAATCCTGACAGCATTCCGCTGAAGCACCAAAAGCATAAGGTGTAAGCTCTGGACACAGATGGCACATGAAGAGAGGTCCCGGCCAACTTCCTTAGGAATGTCTAGGCTTTTAAACAATATGGTATTAAATTCTGGATAATTAATTCTATGACAGCCTCATTAATATGGTCTGTTACTCAGATCTATAGCCTATACCAGCAAGTACACAAATATCCTTTTTCAACAAAAAACGAAAGAAACAAAACAAACAAAACAAACAAAAAACAACAGCAAAAGCCAAAACACCACAAAACACAAACCAAAATGCCTCCAACAAACTAACACAAAACCCAACAAAAACCCAAATAAACAAACAAAAGAACAAACCAAATATGTCAACTACTTTTCAAAAACAGTGGACTTCGGGGATTGGGTTTTAAAATCAATAGTGCTGTAATGCTTGTACAGGTAATCTTTAAGTGGCTTCCAACACAAAGAGAACAACAACATTTGATCAATATTAATGAGCAGAGGAATTCAATGGTATAGTTTCCAGGCATTTTTATCCATGTTCATATAAAATAATGTCAGCAAGATTAATTGTGCACTCAAAGTAATAGATCTGTTCACTTTGCTGCTCTTTTGAGTCCTTCTTTATTCAGTTCCAGGGGTATCAGCCGACATAATAAGTATAGTCCAAAATACATCATTCTGTTATTCAATTGAAATCCCACACTGTTCTTGAAAAAAATATTGAAAGTTAACTTAAAGCATAGCAGGTTTTAAATTTTAGATGTTCTTACTAAAACCTCTGAGACTTCATAGATGTATGAATCAAATAAATGCATCCTCAGCAGAGCTCCAAAGGGGCTCAAGGCAGAACCTTGTTATCTGTTTTCTCCTTTGACAAGCAGAGTCAACAAAAAATTCATGATAAAATCTTGTGTCATGCCATACTGCAGTGGAAACTGCATATTTGAGACAAACCATGGGTTTGTCCATAGAAGACAAAGCCAGGAAAGCAAGAACAGTTTAGTGACAGACATCTACCTCTAAAAACCCCAGCATAAGCATTTGCTTTGCCAAATATAAAATCTGCTGATTCTTTAGTGGGAAAGACATTCAAAAATTACAGGGGATGTCATTAAGCAAGAAATCAACATCAGGCTATCTTTACCATACAGCTGGATTCCCTGAATTCAAAAGTATGCTAAAACAGGTGATCAAAAATCGAAGCCCATGTTTTCTCACTAAGTCAAGCTTAAGTGACAAATATGAAAAATATTAGGAGAAAATAAAGAAAAAATGTGTACTCCAATGGAGTAAAACATGCAAAATAACCACAAATTTTACAAGCAAAATTAAGAAAAATGAAATAAAAAATGTTAACACTTTTGATTATATCAATCCATTTCAGAGATCTTCATTTTTTCTTCAGAAACAATATGACTTTAATGAAAAATACAAAATTAGATATTGACCTTAATATACATCAAGACAAAGATACAAAGCTAATTGCTTTATTTATTTTGTGGGGTATTACTGAAGTAGGATGAATAGATAATGTTATTCTGATGATATAATAAATCATGCAAATCTCATCAAAACAAATATTAGGAGCTATCATCAAACTAACAAAAGGCATCAGACAATTTTACTTTTCATTTTAAAGAAAAGAACTCTCCAGCTGCAGGTCTTTGTGGCATCAGCTTTTCTTAAGTTCCTCTTAGCTTCGCATGAATGTCAAATGGGGTTTTTCCCCATCTGATAAATTGAGATCTTCATCAGATATCTCTCACATAGTTTTAACATCATTAACTGGAAGTTTTCCTCTGTGTTTGGATAATACATGCTACTTTTGGTGCTTCCTAAGCAAAATATTTAAAATAACGTGTGACAGACCTCACTCAGCAGGAGCTCCTATATTTTGAAATTAGAGTGTGCAAAGGAAGGCAGTGTCATAAACAACTTATTTCAACCTTACTGGAAGGCAAGAATCAGCCTCCTTGCTACAGGAGCCAGCAGAGTGGCACAAGCTGCCCGTGGTGAGGGGGTTAAGGATCATCACACTGAATTGGGCTCAGTGTCCGGGTAATCCAACACTCCACTGACTTTGCTCAGCAGTTCCTGTAACCTGAGGATGAAGCTGAACCATCCTGCCATGGAAATAAGCAAAAATCTGCACTAGATATTTTACAAATATTTGTGATTAACCTAATTTCCGGTCTTTATATTTGACATAATTTTCTAACTGACATATATGTTTTCTTCACACAGTTTAAAAATTTACCACCATTATACACACAGATGAGAGACTGCCCTTTTTTTCAGAAGTACATTGACCTTTTTCTTTCCCCATCACCTTTTTAAAAACTTAAATGGATTTTTGAAAGGTCTGCCCCTTCAAATGTGAGATTGCAGAATTCACACTTCAGCAGACACAAATACAAAGTATAACCTAATCCTATTCAAAAGGGACCATCTTCCACAGAGACACACGGACAAGCATTCAAATTCATCAGGAATGTCCCTACAGGTTCTGACGGAAAACTGCTTTATTGCACAAAAAGGTCAGGAATATAACAAAAGCTTTTGAGGGTGTCTGATCTTCCTCACATTTCCTACTTTGGTTGTTAATTCAATACTATTGTGAAGATTTTGCCCAGCACAGAGGCTGCTTTTGAATGTCCCCAGGTGCCTGCATTGCAATGCAGAGTTTGGGCACATTTGAGGAGCACATTCCCAGCAGATATGCTACTGACCTTCTGAAGGTACTGCAATCATGAAAATGTCTTCTACACAACATGCTCAATCTGCCACTAAAGGATGAAACATCAGCAGTAATGAACTAATACTTTGTAGTCCAGTATTTGCTGCTTCTTACTCAAGACTTTTTTTTTTTTTTTTCATTTAAAAGTAATTCTGTGTTAAAAATTCACACAAACAGCTAAACATTTTAGGGCCAAACTCCAGTTATACTGGTGCATCATGACAAACTGATAATCATCAGTTAATAATCACGATCATAATAAAGATGTATTTTGAACTAACTCATCCTTCAAAGCTTGTGAAGAGCAACAGAAATTCTTACTTGCCCAGCACACTCAAATATTTGTAAAGTAAAGAGAAAAGGAAATAAACCAATCGTGACAGCTCCTTCCTATCCTTCAAAAATTCCTTTTTGAATCTACTACTGTTGCTTCTATTTCACTGTTAGGATAAAAGTGTACTTTGCGTCAATAAATATTCATTGACTTTGCTTTTTGTTTGGTTATTTCAACCTGAAAAGAATTGGCACTGCAGAACATCATTCACAGTTTATGTGGAATATTGAGAACAATAACTTATTGCTGCATGTTATTCCAGTTAAAGCATGAACTCAGAAAAAGTAATTAGATGACACACACTGTCATCTCATGAACATTCTCAAAATACCAGCTTTGGGGGGGAAAAAATAATAAAAAAAATCTATTCAGCCTGGCTCATAAGTGAATTATCAGTGTATTAGATTCTATCTGCCTATAAATTAATTATAAACTAATGGCAGAGATCCAGACTTAATTGCACAGTTATTAAATATTTATCTTGTTTTTAATGCAGCAAATGGAGCGTGCTGATTATGATGATCAAGGTGTTTCCATCTGGATACAGAAAAAGATAAAGTTCATCCCCTGAGTGCAAAATGCTTTTGGGTCATTTCTGGACATTTCCCTTCAATTCTATTCTGTAGAATTCTTCTACAGGGAAGAAATCTAACCTGATCATCCAGCCATCTCCCAACCCTTTTTGAGCTGAATAGATAGAATATTTTTTGAAAAGACGCAATTTATACTTGATGGATATACAATGCTTTTCCTTAAAAATCTTAAACTTCTCATCCAAGCCTTTGATGGCAAATTACACCCAAATTTGAGGCATGTTGAGTATAGCAGGCACTGTCATGATTTTACAGAGGGTGAGACATAAAAATACTCTAAAAGCTGGGGAAAGTGTTCAGTGCACTACAAGACATTTTCCTCAAGTCCTCTTCCATTATTTCTCTTCATATTCCTCAGCTTCCAAGGCTAAGAACTTTCTTTGCCAATTTTCAATGCTGTTTTTCAGCTCTTTGTAGCCTTTGCCACTTAAGTATGTGTTTCTGAATAATGCCCACAGTATTCTTCCTCCACCAGCCCTCCCATAAATCTCCCTACCAAGTGTTAATGTGAGACCTGTTCTGCATCTCTGCATCACCTTTCACAGAAGGAATTTATCTTCCCAGAGAACATCTAATCAGTTTACAGAAAATACATTTTCAAAGACTTTTTCTCCCTCTCCTTTAACTTTCCACTCAGGTAGTGGCGTTGTTTTTCTCATAGATGATCCTTTTCCTGTCACTGACTTCTCCCACTACTTCTGATCCAGGTGTGGCATCTTGTTTGTTACACTCCTCTTGTGTTTTACTTTCTTGTTAAAACCAGATAAATTTTCCATCTTACATTAGAAATGTTTTCCAAATTTATTTTTCAGTTGATTCTGGTTCACATCAAACAGAAAAAAACCCCACTTTCTGCAAACAGAGAGAATAATTTTGTAAAAACTTTGCTGATGGACTGCAGACTTGAATTTTTAATGTTGAAATATTTGGAGAAAGATTAGATTTCACTTGGGATGTCTGGAAGATTTAGTTCAAAATGCAGTACTGACAACACTAATGTCTACAGATTCAGCATTAAAATAAACTCTCCAAATCCATTTTCTACATAGCTGGAACAAATCCATATCTGTGTTTACTGTGCTGGTACTGGCTTAAGCAAAACAGACCCAGCAATAAAGAAACTACATATTGTTTGCTACATGATGTAGAACCTCACTTACAACGGGGATTTCTGTGCAATAGTGTTATTTTTATCATTGCAATTCTTGTCATGATCTATGAAGATGTCATTTTTCATTCTTCCACTGAACTTTAGACTGTCAATGATCAGGACTTCTTATCCTTTTTTGCCTCTATAATTGGAAAATGGAAAAAAAAAAAAAAACCTGCAAAGATTATGTGAACCTTAATTATAACAGCAAATAGAATAAATCCAGTTAGTCCTCTTGCTGAGGATTCCAGTGGGAACTAAAAAATGCCACAGCCTAAACTTAGGCTATTCATATTTTTATGAGTCAGGTCCTAATTACTAGTGTTGCATTAATGACACAGAAACAGCGGAAGAGAACCTCAGAGGGTGGTTACCCTCAGGACATAAAATATTATTAAAAAGTGATGAAAGAGAATCACTAAATGTGAAATATATATAGTCCAAGCAGGCATAAAGTGGTCCACAGCAGAAACCAAGGGAAATAGCCAAGTTACACACCAGTCATTTTTATTGCCTGAGGATGTAGGACGGAGGAACTATATCCTTTCCCCTTCCACATTTTTTCCCAAGCTGCCATCAAACCCTGCCATTTCCATGTAAAAAACCCCAACCCTAAATGCTATTGAATTCCAGATCCTGTCACTATACTCCAACTCTTTCTCCTTTCCTAGCTAGGCCATTGTTCTCTTCTTTCTCTTCATCTCCCACCCCTGCTTCACACTGGTTTTTTGTCAACCCAGACACCTACACGGACTGACAATCCCAGTTTCAAATCACAACCCGTGTTTGCAGTCACGAGCCTTCAGTTTGGAAGATACACAGCAGGATCACTTGAGATCTGTTTCCTTTGCACCAGCTGCTTCCACAGAACGAATACAAATTAATTGCTTGTGATTAATGTGGTTCAGATGAAGTCAACTGCACCTGGGTGTAAGCACTGGCTTGTTTCAGTGGTTAATGGTAGTAGAACCTGCACAAAAATGCTGCAGGTTGGTGTTTTCTGACAAGCAATGCTTTAAATTGAAATTCTTGCTTGTGTCATTACACACAATGCAATAGTTTGCAATGAGGAGATGAAGTACAGCTCTCATCACAGGTAAATTTTTCATTTGAGAGCTGGGGCTTGAGCTGCAGCACTCCCCAGGGAAATTTATTCCTTTAGGGAATGGCATGGCAGACTTCCACTGGAGATCTTACCTTATAGCCCCTAAAACAGCCAAACATGATTAAAGTAATAAAGAGATGTTACTGTTTATTGAGGGTCCTCCAGTTACATTTATGGCTGAAAGCACACGTGATACAGGGCTTTGACGTTTTTATCAGTTTATCAAATTAACATAATTGATGAGAATCCCCAATTAAAAGGACATTTAATGAGGTAATCCCCCCTTTGTTTTGGCCTCCCACTGAAGAAACCGTAGAATTATACAATAATACTCTACAAAGTTACAAATATATATATTAAAAAAAAAATAAAAAAATTCTTTTGGCATCAGAGCCACAAAGCCTTTCCTGGTGAGCACCCTCAGCTGCATCACAGGTAACTCACCAGACACATCTAACTGCGTGACTTAAACAGTTCGAGGGAAAAACCCTACTTCTAATTTCTTAGGACGTTATATCATATTGCCTGTATTGTGTTAGAAAAGCCTAAAATGGAAACAAGACCTGATGAGAAATACATTGCTTTACACCTTCTCTCTCTGTTCCTGCTCATGGGAGCTTAGAGCAGAACACACACCTGGCAGGATGTTTGATTTGTATTTTGTTTTAAAAAATAAAAGCCCAGCATTACTGTTTTTCAGGGAAAAAAAAATAGTAGAAATATATAGGAGGCTGGATTAAAAAATAAAATTGAGACATTTTTGATTTTTGGTAAACATGGAAAGATATTGAAATACACTCACTCTTTCCCTTAGTGGATATTAATAAATAAACTGTTCTGCTGTTTGAACAGGTTGAAATTTTGTTGAAAAGTCAAAACTAATGAAATTCATGGATAGCTGTAACACTGATTTGTAATATTACTGTAGAGTGTTAATTCATGCTTTCTTAAAATGCAGTGCTGCAGGCAAATTGAATACATAAATCTCTACCCAGACCTTTTTGTTCTTGGGCTGTGCCTTCTTCATTGTAGTTATTGTAGCCACTCCAATAAAACTTCAGGAATTCCAAGGCATTTCTCAATTGACTTTCAAAGTATATAAACATAGATTTCACATAAACATTTTTTAGTAATAGAAAACTGGACATTAAGGAGCATATTACAATTAAATTTGCAATTGTGTTCATAATTGGAGCATATTATAATTTCTTAGTTGTTATTTTTATGCCAACAGTTGCCACAACACAGCCACAACTCCCCTGGCAGCCAGCAGAAGTTGTATCTCAAATAAGAACTGGACTGGGAAATCTTTTGGCCTTTCACTTATCTTCAGTCACTCTGATAATTTTCATTTAACATTTTATTGCTCTACAGTAGTGTGGATCTTATGCAAATGTTTTTTGCCAGGATTTTGTTTTGAAGTCACACAGCATTTATTTATAAGGAAGACTACTGGAGACAGCAGTTTCATATAAAAGAAAAAAAAAGAGAGAAAAGAAAAAATATAAAAAACACTGTTTCCAAAATAATTCTTTTAACTAATACCAATGTATATATATGTTTACTCAATACATAGGCAGCTGAATGTCACATATAATTCCTTTGTCAAGCCTACTAAAGGACATTCACACTCTCAGGTAAAGCAGAGTTTATCTAAAAGATTTCCAGTAGAAAAAGGCAAAGTGCATTTTAATTGCATTAGTAACACTTCAAAATAATATATATATATAAAAGAATCTATCCCATTTCTAAGACAAAACAAAACAAGGTCTTGGCTCTTGCAAACAGTCATTATAATATGGAAAGTCAATATATAAGCAAAAATGATATGAATGAAGTATTTTCACTAACATGTTTGTTACTGCAAGAAACCATCTAAGAAGTTGCTGTATATGTGCAGAAATACCCAAGGTTCTGTCTGCGTGAACTCATTTAAGCCTTTGCTTGGTATTTCCATGCCCCTAAAGCAATTTGTATTCTCTTTATGATAAGAAATACATGTGAATTTAACCTGTTGTTTCAGTGATACAATTGAAAGAGGGCTGTTTAGTCTTGCCCAATATTAGTGACAAGTGACATTTCACTGTTTATTAAAATAATAAGGCCAAGTACTCCTACAACATTTTTTTCCTCTGTTCAAGCTATAACAAACTTAAAGATCTAAACATACAAGACACACATCTTTCCCTGATTATACAATCAGCCTCAAAGAAAACTGAATTTTGCAGAAGTACCAAATTCTCTCAGTTCAGCAATGTTCTCTCTACTTTGCCACGTGCCAGAAATCTTGACACCACCACCATGCTTTCTTTAGCAGCCACCTAACCTGCTTAAGCTTAGGTTTTTTAACACTCTGATATAACAATATATCAATTACTGAAAAGGTGTGGCTGTAAGAAATAATAATATTTTTCCCAAAAGTCAGGGTAGATCTTTTGTTAATTTTCTTGTTTTTTACTAAACAAGAGCTATTGAAAAAAAATAAATTAATATAATGACAAGAGATATGAAATTATAGAAAAGAATCCTAGGAAAACAAACATACAAGGTACTTTATTGAATATATTAAAGAAAGATTTCCTTTGGTGATTGAACATATAAATCCACTTAAAAATTTGTAAATATTATATGATATAGGCATTCCCAAGAGAGTTATTAGAAGGTGATATTTCCCATTCATCCTGTTGATTAATATCATAGCATAGGTATTTCATTAATAATAATAACTTAGAGTGGCGATTTTTTGTTGGTTTTATTATTAAAATATTGAGGTTCACTTCTTTTCCTTCTCTTGCTTATTTACACCCAACAACTGGACAGCTTTCAATACTTAAACCTTTCAATTTCTTTCTAACTAGATTATTTTTTCTATTGTTCTTTTATTGATTGATTTTATTGTATTTCCAATTTAATTCTTTCCTGGTACCCTTTTCAAACAGGAGACTGGAGTACTACAGTCATGCCAAGGATACTTGCAGGACACACATTAGTTAAATTTGCTGAGAATCTACAAACCTTACATTGAAATAGTCAGGAAGATGAGTGTACAGCTTCCACCTGAAAATCACTGGATTTCAGGAAGCCTCTTCACGGCCACTCTTGTTTATTTTATGTAACTAGAATTATTTGCACCCTGATCTTCAGTATCTTGCATCAGTATAGTTATAAATAGATCTAGATCTTTTAGCCTGAAAAACTTTGACACACAGAACACATAAAATATTACATATATGTTGTGGAAAGAAATACCATAGAATAATAAAATGAAGAAAATTTATAAAAATAAGAAATCAAAGGCTTTACAGAGGTCCTGGAAACCTCAGGAGACAAGTCATAAATGTGTGTATACTCTTATGTGTATAGACACCAAATTCAAGATTCACTTGTGGTTGTTCCTGTGGAAACCAGAAAAAGTTTATTCCTAACTGACATTAACCAAACACACTCCTATACACGTACACTACATCTACATATAGAGAAAAAAAGAGCAGTAGCTGCTGTCTTTATTTTAAATATTTAGGCATCTGGGAAGACTCATCCTCTACAAATTTGTGTTTGTTTCCTTTGACTGTATAGACTGAGTTAAATTTGACTCTTCCCTCTTGAAGAGGGACATCTACCCATCCTCTTGCTGAGCTGCTGCCCAAAAATAAGGCTACAGAATGAAGAGTGTTGGCACAATTTGGTGTCAAATGCATAACTGTCAAAACAGGCATATATTCCACCACTCAAACTTTACAATAATGAGTAATATTTGGGTTAAACTGTCTGCATGGAAGAGTGTGGATTGTTATCCATGAAAAATATACTTAGCATCTTTAAATGAACACTTATTTTATGCTCTTTACTTTTGCTATCTTGTACCATCTTCAAACAGGTACTGCTTTTCTATAAATGGATCATTTTACAATATGTTTTTTGCCTCCTGAATTGATGTAGAATACAAAGCTTTGACAACTAAAAATCACTTAAATTTGTACTGTGAAGGAGTGAAATTCCTTCCTCAGTACTCTGTGTTTCCACAGTCAATCCAGTGCTTTAAAGATGGTCATAAGACTGTTTAAATCCAAAGTCAGCATAAAGTAAGCCTCCTTGTGATGCTATTTTTTGATTAGAGCTATTTTCATTTGGCTTGTTAATCTGCTTCTAAATCCTCAATGAACCACTTATCCTGCTTGGTTTGCTTTCATTAATATTTGCTTCTTCTTATTTCACTTTCCCTCCATCTAATGACAGGATGGGAGGCTTTAGTGAAACATAACCCCAATATCTTATCAGAGAATACAATTTCTCCATCTTCACTCCAAATTTCAATGCATATTCCCACCAAATTCCCCTCCCTACTTGGGAGCAAACATGCCACTGCATGGCAAGAGAAATCAAGGGGCTGAACCAAGCGAACACTGACACTATCAGGAAAATTGCATTATGGATGAGGCCCTTTCAGCTGGAACAGCCTCCTGAGGCAGCTCCACGCACGCACAAAGGAGAGCAGGAGAGCACGGGTGCGCTGGAAGAGGGAGGCAGAAATGTGTGAGGGAAACAACCCTTGCAACAGCCGCCAACCCCATGCAGTTCATCCCACTGCTGCCTTTCTCTCTCCATCCCTGCCTTCATACCCACTCCCTTTGTGCCCATGCTTAACTCATTAATCCCATTTTTTTGCCTATCAGCTTCTTTCACCAAGAATTTCTTGTCTTGGTTTTCAGCACTTCTTGGATGAAAATCTGTCCTTTCTAGCAGCAGAGAATTTTGTCAACTCTTCTCCGTCATGTTTAGCCTCTTCACAGAATCCCAGAATCTCTGGGGTTGGAAAAAACCTCCAAGAGCAGGAGTCCAACCTGTGACAAATCCCCAACTGGTGCAACTGACCAGAGCAGGCTGTGCCACATACAATGGTTCCTTGAAGTGGTTCACTTCCAAAGCATTGTGTCTCCCCCCAAAAGGTGCTCTTTTTGCACAACCCTCTTGTGTTTTAACTCCGCTTTTCAGGAGTAGAGGACTCAAGGAGCAACAGGGTCCACTGAGATCCTTGCAGCAACAAGAACAGTAGCTCATTTATCTCCCCATTCCTCCTCCACCTCCACAGGATAAAGAAATAAATACCAAATTATAATCTTTGGTGCTTTTTTTTTCATTTCTCTTAGCTGGCCAGAGCTAGAGCTAGCTCTGCTCTTTTTATCTGTTTTGGCAAGGACTAGACATCAGCAAAACCTCCTTTTGGGGAACACTGCTTCCCAGACGGGAATGGCTGCACCTGTGTAAAACCAGCCTGTTGATACAGACCTGGTACTGAGAGACTGTGTATCCACCTGGTTTCAGAGAATCATAGAAATGGGGTTGGAAAGCACTTTAAATATCATCTAGTCCCACCCTCTGCCATGAGCAGGGACACCTTCCACTAAACCAGGTTTCTCAGACCCCCATCCAACACAGATTTGATCTGAGCCGAGTTTAGTCTGAGGCAGATGACTGGCATGAAAAGTTTAACCTTGGATAATTTCTGCCTCAAAATTCAGGTAAGAAATGGAAAAGCAGACAGAAGGAAAAATTCATTACATAAATCAGTATCTGTTTTAGGGAATACCCCATGATCTCCAACTTTATTTGTACACTGGGATGAATATTGTATAATCACCACAAATACTACTCTCTGAAACTATGCAGATTATGGAAAATGCCCATGTATGATTTTCTCAGGCAGCTGCCTGCACTATGGGCTAATTTCAAACTCCTAGCTCCCTTTTTTTGTCAATCTTGAAAAGAAGTGAGTGATTTTGCCAAACTCTTATTTTTGTGATATATGGATGGACAGTCACTAAGCGATAGGCTAAAAATACTAATTAATTTTCATTCCTGACCTAAGCAAGATTTCCAGCTTTTAAATGCCACAGGCTACTCTAATAGCCTTCAATGCCACCTGGCATCTAGAACTATTTTTACTGCATAAGCCTCATTTCCATCTGAATGGGGTTCAATATGACCTTTATATAATTTTCTGGTTTAGTCTATATTTTGCTTGGAATAGATGGAAAAGTAATTAGCAAGCTAGCTCCAGGCACCGGAAAAAATAAAATATGCAGTTTCAGAAGAAAAAAAGAAAAAGAATTGCTACAAATGCGTAAACCAAGTTTAGCAAGACAGTAAATCTGTGGTACAGTCCCTGGGGGAATGGCAAATCCTTTCCCTTAGAATAATTTTGAACGATGATTTTCCTCTTTGAAATGTGTGGAATGGAAGAACTTCGCACACCACAGCAAAATCACTGTGGCCCCAAAGACAGCCTGGGAGCTGTGACAAAACCACAACTCCAGATCATTCTGTGAAGTGGGCAGGAAACTGAAGTCTTCAAGAGTTGACTAGACATATCCTTGATGCTTTGGGCATGACACAGAAAGCAGAGTAAACATGTCATGTTTTTATTTTGAAAGTGTAATTTCAATAAATTAAAAAAAAAAAAAAGAAAAAGAAAAGAGAAAAATCTGCTTTGGTTTCTCTTTTCTGATCATCATGGAATCATAAAATAGTTTGGGTTGGAAGGAACCAAAATGACCATCCAGGTCCAAAACTCATTATAGTAACCATTGAAGAAGGTGTTTTTTAATTTTTTTTCCCCTCCCTCCTAATCAATAAAAGCATCTAGGGCATTATTTTCATGGGGAAGAGAGACCTTTTGCGAAATCCAATTTCAAACCCAAATCACCTGTATATTTTATATGGTATAAACATGGTATATTTAATATATAAGGACATAAGGATGATTTTCATGTAAATATTAATGCCAGTACATCTCAAATATTTTTCATCTTGAGTCTTAGATTCATTCTCTGAGAACCAAGGATATGTGCCCAGCACTTAAACCAAATGGATATCTCCTGCTTGTTGATTAGCAAGGCAGCACCAAATGGCAAAAGCATTTTCTGACGTAAAGTAAGGAAAGACAAGGAAAAGTTGTCTAAAATATTCATCTGTTCAAGAAAAGACCTATCTAATATTTGAATTATAGAATTATAGGTTGGTTTGGGTTGGGAGGGACCTCAAAGCCCACTCAGTTCCCACCCCTGCCATGGGCAGGGACACCTTCCACTGTCCCAGGCTGCTCCAAGCCCCAGTGTCCAGCCTGGCCTTGGACACTGCCAGGGATCCAGGGGCAGCCACAGCTTCTCTGGGCACCCTGTGCCAGGGCCTGCCCACCCTCACAGGGAACAATTCCTTCCCCATATCACATCTAAATCTACTTATTTTTAAGCTGTCTAAATTAAAATTATTTAAAAATATTTAATGTAATTCTGTCTAAGATTGGTGCCAAATGGAACGCTTTTACTTTCCACTGTACATAATTATGAAAAATCAAACCCATAAAATTTTGATATTCTGGTTATCAAAGCAATATTAAACTGGTTCATGGGAAAACCTGGGATATTAATCATAATATGTCTGGTGTTTTAAATCTATAAAAAATTACAATCCAGTAAATTTTTGAATGCAAAAATATTTAGATAGCAAAACCAAATTTTTTTACAGCATTTTTATAGTACAAATTCCATTCTGTTGTTCGGTTTTTGTTGTTGTTGGTGGTGGTGGTGGTGGTGGTGTTTTTTTTTTTTTTTTAAACTCTACATGTCTCATGAACAATTTTATTTCTGAGGATCCAATAATTCCACCAGAAATACTCTCCTTAGAGTCATCAAGGATATGCCAAGTCAGCTTTGCTGACTTATGCGTCAGCTTTAAAATATCTATTGACCAAAATAACTTATATTACCTTTAATTTTTCATCCTTAAAAACCTATTTTTTTATCTAAGTCATATTTCTTTTATTCTGTGACTCAAAAGACAAACACTGAGGCAATATGTTTGGGTGTTCCTCTTTAAAAAGTTTCTTAAACACAGGAGATGCAGGGAAGAAAACAAGCACCAGAGAAACCTGGAGTTCTCCTAGCAGAAACAAAACAAAGCATGTAACTTGTGTTGTGATTTTTATTCTGAAACTTAGATTTTACATATTGCCTAACACCATGCTCTTAGAGTAAGGGTAATGAGCAACTCTTAATAGTTTTAGATCTCTATTTCTCATGACTTTGGTAACTGTAAGTTGTGTCTAGTGCAGCTTTCATACTGGAACTGGTGCTCTTCCATTCTAATTGTTTTCTAAAATTCCATTAATTTCCTTTAAGGAAATAAACAATTCTATAGATTTTTACAGCAGATTTTTCCATGTTATTTACTCCTTTAGGAAAAACATGCTAAAATAGCTTTTATATAAGTTGAAATTCTAAATAAAGAAGGAATAGTTATATACCACACAGAATTTTGGAAGGGCGATATAATTTTCCAGGGCAAGAAATAGATACACAAATATTCAATGCAGCTTACATACTCTGCCACGAGGTTGTTGAAGGGATTACTTTTAGTAATGTCTTTGAAGAAGGAGGTGCTGTCATGTAGTGAAATTTTTAATCTCTACAACACCTAAACTTAATTAAGACAACAGGAAAACTCACACTGTAAAAGAGCTTTTATACCATGAAACTCTAAATGTGTTTGCATATGTTATATGGAGTGCAAAGACAAAAATGCCAGTTTCCTAAAGTATTCTGATAAAACAACAACAACAACCAACCAAAAAAACGAAGGCAGAGGCAAGGAATACTTCCAGTTAAGTGATGATCTCAAAGGAGACGTATTTATTACCTCAGTCAAAACCACAGTGTGGAGACAAGTGAACAAACTGCTGCGTGCTATGCTGAGCTCTGTTTCATTAGTTCTTGGAAGAATTAATCTTTAATAAGCGTAGAATGTACTACAGGCTCCTAGAGAAGACGTGGTGGGGAAATCCATAAAACCATGGAATGAAAAACTTCAAACAGCAGGACATCCAACAGGAGTTACTTGTTACATTTGGCTTTTAAAAACAGTTGTCGACAAAGGAGTCTCCTCCTGGCTCAACGAACAACTTTCAAAGACTCATGTCCCATATGGATGGGATAAAAACACACAGAAAAGAGAGAATTTTCCTGAGATTTTCCTTGTTTCACTGCATGAGCTTCTGGTAAAACTATTAAACTGATAAAAAATGAAATAAATAATTTAATTAAATTATTTTATTAGATTTGATTTTCAATAAGTCAAAATAAATGAAGAAAGATGGTGAAGTGACTCAAAATAGAGTTTAGATGTCCACAACGACATAAAATCATAGGTATTTAACTGGAAAGAAAAAAGAGACCTAGAACAATGCTTACCCAGAGGCATTCCTAAGGAAAAAAATCCTGAAAATGTACCTGGAAAAACTCCTTACTTATAAAGCAACTTGGGTGAAAAACAACAGGTTATAATTAGAGTTCATTAGTCTGAAACATCCTGAAACTGAAGGATCTCCAGTGAAATATCATTTCTATAGAGAGGTAACCACAGGGCACTTATTATTACAGGATTATTAACACCCAAAGTAAAATTTTGGTAACTTTGCTTCTACAAGATTTCTCACAGATGGCATTGCCAGAGCAGCTAGACCCTACCCCAAAAAAGCAGAATATGGGAAATAGTAGTGTTTCATCCCTTTGATTAAACAGGAAGGGAAATTTTAGTTTTGGTCCTGATCACAGGTCAATTAGATGTTTGCAATTTTCATAAAATGTTGAAATAATGTTTACAGTCTTCATAAAAATATTAGATGTAATTTATCCTACCTCATTTTCTTTCACAAATGAAAGCATTTGTTGGAAAAATACTATATGTATGAATAATGATTACATAAATTTCATGAACTGGAGGAAACTTGATGCATTTTCTTTGTGGAAAAACACAAAATCTGGTATTGGATAAAACTCTCTACCAGGCACATGCCACTGAAAGGCTCTAGATGAGCGCATGAGGTTTCTCTTTATTTTTCTCTACCTATGCAACTTCCAAACTGCATGACTGCATTCCTACCCTGAGGGAGGGGAATCTGCTTTAAGCAGAACCTACAATTTTACAAATGCCAATAAAATCTGAGAAATAAGTTGTATTAAAACAATCCTGTAAGAGTGCAGAACTAATACATTATTTTCAAAACAGCAACATCTGGTCATATCTTACAGCAAAATCAATAGAAACTATAAATTATGGAGCATCTGAAGCATTGCTTCCAAAGTTTTAAGATAGAAATTAATGTTAGGTTTCACTTTTTACATGGATTTTCCTCTTACTATAAATCATATCTGTAGTGCAGCCCACATGGCTGTGTTATAAATTCCACTTCCCTCCACTTGACTATTTTCAGCTGATGTATCTGGGTAGCTTGGCCAGATCACAGTTAGGGGCTCTCACAAAAACAGCAGTTGTATTCAAAGAGGGAGTTCATGTCTTCAGGAGATGCTCTTAAAAAGTGTGTATTTAAACCATTTCCCTAAAGGGTTTTTGTTCTTTCTTACGTAAAAAACCCCATCCTTTCCTAACTAACATTTCTATTGAACGGCTGCAGTAGGTTTCTGCTAAAACACTTTGATGAAAACTTCAAGACTGACACATCTCTCAAGAAATGGAGAGTTGAAAGTTGCTGTTTAGTAATTGTAATGCATGTTCCATGGGGCTGTGTGAGTACTCCACAGGTTTTTTTCCCCAAATTCCTTTTTTTCCTCCCTTTTGCAGTATTATTTCTCATCTCAGTCTTGCTTCCTGCTCATTTGGCTGCTACATTTATGTTTAAAGCTCCCTTTTGCTTCTTTCTGTATTCAATTCTAGTCTTAACTACTCTCCCTCTCTCACATTCTACTCTTGGCTTTGTTCTCTGTCCTTTCATTTATTATTCTCTGCTGTATCCTAATTACTTGTATTGCTCCCAAGTCGTAGGTTAGCGTTGTAAACAGTGTTCAATCCTTTCTCACCATCTTCCTCTCTTCATTCACTTTCCTCACCTTTTCTCTTTTGCTCCTCTGGAGACCTTTCCTTCTTTTAACAAGCCACTATAAAGTGATTCCCCATTTATCTGATGTTTTAGCTCAGTGAGTTTGTACAATTCACAGCCATTTCAAATATGTTAGGCGGCTCACTGGCATTCTTCTCTGGTACACTGTCTTCTTTTTCTTTAAATACTCCCCAGCTAATGGATTGCCAATTAATTAGAAATAGTTAATCTTCACAATAACATAAACACGATGCGTTTGTGTCTCTCTGGGAGCTCCTAAACTAATTTTTATGACTGTGATGGTAACCATTCTCACTGCCTGGCAGCTTGTCAATGGAAATAAAAATTCGCTGAACAGACACCCAAGCCATTGTTTGGAGAATGTTTTCTTTGAGCAGGATTCTTCTGCATCTGCTGCCTTTATTTTCCCTCCCTTCGCTGCTTGTTCTCAGGTCTTTAAAGGATGTCAGTTTGGGGGCATCATCCAGGTAACTGTGTTTTGCCAGCATAAAGACAGAGAAAAATCCAACATTTAATATATATATATATATATATATATATATATATATATATATATGTATATATAAATTACAGCTTTTCTTTTTTCCAGTGCCTGATTGACTAATTTTGTTGTCTGAAGCTTGAAGTGCCAGTTTGAGCATGGAAGAAAGAAGGAATATGCTACTGATCTTTTAAATGCTACAGGAAGATGATGTTACTTACTGACTCCAAGTTGAGGAGAAAGAAAAAAAAAAGAAGGGGGAACAGACATAAGCAGATAGATCCCAACTGTGAGATGTCTGTTTACCAAGTTATACATAAAATGAAATGGGTTAAAATGATAAAAGTAGCTCTCAATAAATGGTTACCAAAGTGCAGATGTAATGTAAATAATTCATACCTGCTGAAGTTGGGTCCTCTTCAATGGAGGCTGTGCAAAAAGGAGTCAGGAGTGGGGAGGGAGGCAGGGACATGGAATGGGAAGAGGAAGGAAGGGAAAGAGGGAGAGAAAAAGAGAAAAAAATACAAATGAAGAAAGCCATGTAAAGCTAATGGTTGTATTATTTACATTTTCTTAATATAAAAGCAATTAGATATAAGGAAAAACCTTATTCTCATAGGACTCCACCCCTTCTGTTCCATTAATTTCTTCCCAGACTGGTGGGAATTGCTGATTCCGAAACCGAGCAGTTAGGGAGCCAAAGTGACAGTTTTGGGGTGGAGTGCGTTATGTGTGCATGTGTGTCTATCAAGGACACAAGAACTGGGCTCTCCATTCCAGATGTTTATTTTTCTGGGAAAAGCAATAGAAATCCCATCTCCACCTCTCTCTTTTGTTGACAGATAACCATTAAATTGTCTTAAGTTACCATCAAAAGGCACTGATGGCTCTGCACTACCTATTACCCTCACATCCAAAAGAAGAAAACAGATATATTCTCAGCAAAAGTGTATTTTAGAAGTACATCAGTGCCCTAGTTCTTTCTCTTCTTTTAGCCAGTCTGGTTTATATACACATGCATCACAAAAACGGTCTCTTCACAGCCTTGAAAAACTTTTGCATGACAGCAAAACCTGAATTCAAGTGTTTCTCACTTGGATACTGTAAAAGAACCTAGAAGTGAGAGAACTCTCCATAAATGTGATATAGAGGCCCTCTTGAGATATTAAACACGTGTATTCATACTTTCACTCTTTTTCTGGCCGGCTGCCAGTTGAAATGGAAACTCCTCTTGTTTTGATTTCTTGCAGAACCAGTTCAAAAAACTCTCCTTCATCCATGGCAGGCATTGATCCACCTGACAGAGTCTGCACATGGCATGGATAAAACTTTCAAACATCTCCTCAAAGACCACCACCACACTTGGTAAATTGACTTTTTTTTTTTTTCTTTTGCTATACCCCCAATTTTTATGCAGGGAGAAACGAGGAGGGGAGCAGGGAGACCTTCCCTTATTTCGGCAAAAAATTGTCAACAGACACCAAGTGCATCTGAGAGCAGCCATAAACCTTGGTTAATTCAGCACCATATTTTGTATGCAACTGCATGTGACAACCAGTGCTGAACACATCACTCATTCCTAATTGCAGAGTAGCATGGTGTCCTTTTGGGGACTGTCAAATCTAATTGAGAAGAAATAATGAATTACTCTCTCTAACCATCTTGTCTCTAACCACAGTCATTGGAGGTAAAGAGATGATTTTTATTTCTAAAGTTTGGCGTTCAGATAAACCCTGAAGAGGGCTACACAGAAACAACATAACATTATGTCAGACATAATTTAAAATGGCCGAAACACAGTATTTAGCAGAGCCTTGCCCTCTGTAACTCCTTATTTAATGTTTGAGTGTGTTTTGAATCTAGATTAATCCTTTATGCAGTGTACATACATAAAGATCACATCAAGCTTTTAACATGTTCCTTTACTACTTAAACTAAATTTAAATAAAATGTGCTTGTGGTAGTAAAGGATTTCAAGGTAATAAAAGAAAAGAGAGAAAACACAATTCCAGTGTTTTTAACAAAAAACCAAATCAGCTAAAACATTAATTTAACAACATGACAGCTGATTATAAACAGACACACACACAAAAAAAAAAACCCCCCCAAACCAAAGAAACTAACTGACCAATCAAAAAATAAAAAAAAAAAGTCAAAGAGCCACACTCACCCAAACCCCACAAAAACAACAACAAGCCCCCAAACCAGGATATTTGGAATATTTAAATCTTGGAAAAACAGAATATGATGTAAATAAACCACAAATTAAGTCAATAAAGTAGGTTGCAATTTCTCAAGGTACTGGGAGAAGAGACAACTACACTGACAGAGCAGAACATGAAAGCTGGAAGTTGCAATTTTACAAGTGCCCCAAATCAATATTAGCTTCCATCTCTACTGCTGCTTGAACAAAAAATAATTCAAAGTACTGGAGATTCTGCTTTAAAACTGGTTAAACAAAATTGTCCAATTATATAAGGCATATTTATTCCAGTAACCATTTCCTTCAGACTGCTATTTGAATAATATTCTGAGACTTAATTATCGGGATGAATAGCAGCATTAGCAAGTCAAAGCTGGATTCTGTTATTACTTTGATGGTTGTTTCAGAGGGACCACTCTGCACTTAGGTACACATCTAAATAAAACAGGATAGCTGAATCTCAGCTGAATATATCATTCAGATGCCAAGACAGCTATGCCAATAATGTTACTTTTCTGTTGATTTAATTAATTTTGGCTATTTGATTGCTGGTTTGAGATCATCCAGGAATAGACTATGTTATTTTCTTTTCTCAGAGTTAGTGAGAATTGTTTTTGCAAAAAGACCTTATTCTACTTGTCAATATTATATTTCTTACTGCTAGACAGAAATTAAAGATGAGTAATAAAAATGGAGATGAAAATGCAGTTATGAGCTCATTTGCAATTCACGCAGACTTCTAGGAAAAAAAAAATTAACTTAATCTCTTGCTTTTTGTGACAGGATATTTTTACTTCCCTTTACATTAATGAACCATGTTTAAAAAAACAGCCTTCAGTAGGATCTTGGGTACTCAAAGAACATATTTAATTTTGCTTTATCATACCAGCTCAAATCCAGTATCAGCACTCTGCTTTCCACTTCTTAAGAAAATGCACTAAATTACCACACCAAAATCTTCCTACATGACACCTTTTTTTTTTTTTTTTTTTTTTTTTTTTTTTTTTTTTTTTTTAAATCAGCAGCAATTTGAAACAGTTATTTTAAAAAATTATTTATATAGTGACTCATCCCCTGGGTAATTATCTGTAATTTACTTTTTTGCTTGTTTCAGAGGAGGGGAGAGGGAGTAAAACCAAGTTGTCTTGCTCAGCTGGGCTGGCAGAAGCTGGTGACTCACTGCTGTGGGTGGTGGGTCCCCACCAGCCTGGCAACCCCCTTGTGACTTCCACAGAGGAGACAGTAATTTAACAAAAATAAAGGACCCCCCAAAAAGCCACAGAAATCCCCAAGCTATGGTATGATAACAGCACTGCATAACCTTAAGCTGTAAATTACTCTATAGCTTTAAAGCATTTTCCATAACACATTTCTTCCCCTTCTAATGCATCACTGACAAAATATAGTAAGATATATGGCAGAAGAAATGTTGGATTTTATCTTCTTTGGAAAAAATTTGATATTCACTTGGGAAAACTTAATTTTGTTTTTCTTAGGGATGAATAATACTGCATGACATAAGTGGGATTAAAAAAACCCAAGAAGACATGGAAATATTTGGAAAGCCTATACCAGGATAAGTGTCATCCAACATTAGCTTAAGAGAGATAATGCAGAAAGGTTTGGATAGTATCTAAATATTTATGCCAGACTCCTGATTCTTTCTGTTACAATGGTAGAAACCTTAACTTGTTTGGGAAAAAAAAAAAAATCTGAATTTTGAAGCATAAATATCTCAGTTTAGGCAGATCCAGTGTAACAGCCTGCTACGTTCTATGTTATGTCTTATAGCACATTACACTAGCTTTGTATTATATGAAAGCTTGTGTTAAGTTTATATTAACGAGAAATATTTTTTAAACATTCAAAGAGAATGTAATACTTATATAAAAAGAATAAAATTTTATATATATATGGCAATATCCCTATGGAAAATCTGGGCAAAAGGTCCACAAAATTATCCAAAGGGACAGTAAACTCCAAGAGCAAATAACATTTTTCTGAATGCAACATCAAAAATAAATTATATTCTGCTCAGCAACAAATCTCAGGGGTCTCAGAGGACCTGCATGCAAGGAAGACTGACTGACTTCCCAAAATCTCGGCTTAGTCATTAAGAATGTGATTTTAATGCTACAGATGTTTCACTGCAAATGTGTGCCTAAGAACCCTGTCTCTTCCCTCTCTCCACATCTGACAGAATTCAGCACCCACAGGCCCTTGGAACAGCATTTGCTTCCTTCCTGCTTCAGCTGGCCAAGCTGTTCTCAGTCATTCCTGAGGAAAAAAACAAAAACAAAAGCAAAACCAAAACCAAACCAAAACAAAAAAAAACCCATTAAACAAACAAACAAAACTCAAAAGTCAAAAAAAGCCAAAATACCTCCCCCCTCCGAAAAACTGCAACAAACATCCCAAAGCAACAGATAAAAAAGGCACAATAGAACAAACAGAAATGAACAAAAACAAAGCCAGAAGGAACATACCAGGTCCCTCACCAGTGCATGGCAGAGATAACTCTCCATGAACTGATGAAACTCCATTTGGGTGACAGATGTTTGATTGAAAACAAATATATTAATTAAGAACCCCTAAAAATGGCCCTTGGCACTTAGCAGGGAAGATGTATCACTTTTCACAGATCTACATTGACCTAAGCACTTCAAACCTATGAAAAACTTATTCTTTCTTCATTGTTTTATTTCAAGAAAATTAATTTCTAATTAAAAAGTGGGTATCTGAGCAAAATGCCATGTGTTATTAAACTAGTGTCTTAAAATGAGAGTCTTAGAAATGCCAATAAAGGCATGCAATTAATTCTCACTGGTCTCTTTTTACCAATCATCAGGGCTATCAGTGCTGAATCAGAATACGTCTAAATGTCAAATAAAAATTTTATTCAGGTGAAATACTATATTTTGTAGAAGACAAGATCAGAATTTTTTTGATTTTGTTGGTTGCATGGTGTTTGTGGGTTTTGTTTGTTTGTTTGTTTTTTGTAAGTGGCTTCACATTAACACCTCTCTAGAATAAGGCAGGAGCGCCCTGGTATTTGGCAGAATAATTTTTTCTTATGGAAAACAGTGTAAAGAAATTTAGTTTTAAAGCAATTCTTGAGTTCTTAGTCAGCTCCAGTTCTTGCCAAGTATTCCAATGCTGCCAAAGGCACAACACTACTGAAACTTGTAATTTTGAAACAAGGAGTAGTTTGCCATGGCTTGAAATATCACACAGCTTTACACACACACACACACACACAATGCCATATGCAGTTTTGAGAATATGTGAATGTTCCAAAGGAACAGAAAATGTAATGAGAAGGTGCCCCTGGCACTTTGGTGTCCAAAAAATAAGTGTACTAAAAAAGGTGAAAGTGGATAAGGATGCAAACCTGGGTGCAAAAGCCTTCACTTCCGTAAGTGTCAAAGAGCACTCTCTAGCAACAAAATTAAAAAACTTAAAATACAATGCTAAAAAGGGCTGTAAAATGCAGTTATGAAAGTAGGTATCTGCTAGCAGCTGTTATTGTAGGTGCAAAAACCTACCTGGGAAATTCCCATAGCCACAGATAGAAGGCTTCGCCTTTCAAGCCAAAAAATTTCATCTTTTCATATTTCAGCCACTTGCCTGAAGCTGTTTCACTTGGTTGTTTTGTGTGTTTTAAGGGGAAATTTTACTACCTGTTCTTTTGTGAACGTGCAGAATTTTAAAATAACATCACATACTAAATTGCAAAGTAATAACGGTGATAATATTTTTTATTTCATGGTTATTCTCCCAGCTGGGGGAGAAAAAAAACCACAATAAAAGCCCACTCAGATGTTCACAGAGTATCTGTTGGTTCTGGACTGGTAAAGGAGGCTGGCTTAGGTGTCTCTGTGTGATATTCTATCTGTACCATACCACTTGAAAATATTCAATATGCAACATCCAACAGCATATAGAAGGTTTCAAAAAGCAATAAAAAATGCTCCCAACAGATAAGAAATTAGCAGGAGAGACAAATAAATACCAACTCTATTCAGTGCTGTAATATCAGATGTTAACCTTAATGCATTCTGTGACAGTATTTGCTACTCTTAACCCCAAATAACTTCAATCAGCTGGCTGCTGCCAGGCAATTGCACCCAGACTGCCCACTGTGACTTGTGGAAACACATATTGGCAAGTTAAATAAATACACAGGAACCCCCAGAGAATTTCAAACCCTAAAATTTCAGGATAAATATGAATCCTACAATTTTCAGTGCTTTCCCAAGTATTATGTAAGTTTTGGCAAATTGGTTAATGTGCCAGTTACAAAGATTGTGCTGCCATCCTTTCTGGGCAATGAGGCTGTATAAACGAGCAGGGTGCCAGCAGCTTTATCATATAACCCTTAAGATTGGGCAACACCTCTAAAAACACTGAGACACCAATATTAAAAGCCTTTAGTTTGAAATTAGCCGACAAGAATTCAATAGCCACAGTTTCACAGAAAATACATCGTAACGAATAAAACTGCAAAGGACCAGGAGCATACAGTTCTTGGTGCAAATAGCTGACTTTGTTATAGGCCCCAAAAAAGAATTAGCTGCTTTTTTGGCTTGTATTTATTTACATATAAGTTTATAGTACCCTGTTCAGCATGCTTGGGGGCTGGCAGGCTGCTTTAATAACTTCCACACAACATGATCTCCATCACAGGAAACCTGAACTGTAAATTGCATAATGCGCCAAGAGGAGAATTCAAAAGAGCAGATGGCAGATAAAATGAGAGATGTGATGTTGCAGGGGTCCCATGCAGAGAGACATGTAGCTTTGGTTCAATGTGCGTTTTTTAATAATATTTCTGTAAATTCAGGAACAAAGAAAATGCCCCGCCATAGCTACACAGCATGAACACAGGCACAGGAAAAGAATAAAGTCCTGGTGCAAGAAAGGCAAACAAGATATTTTAAAATTAATAAAACACTATTTTTGTTGTTCAGGTAGAGTTTGGAGACTGGAACCCGCTGCTTAAGGAATAATAGACACACAAATAGTCTCTTTTAAATTTTCTGATTGGGCAGAAACAGAAGATCCTATGAACTTTGCAGCCAATATGGTGTTTGTATTCAACTTCAGTACAACAAGAATAAACCTATTTGAATCCACTATTGTTTAGCATTGAAAAATGTATGTTGAAAAGTATCTATTATGTAGACTGTGGCAAAACAGTTTCAGTAATCCCCAGTCTCAATAAAACACTTGCCTTAATGTAGATCTCAGAAATTTATTACTGGAGATCTGGGGTTAAAAACAGTGATAAGCCATATATCAATTTGTCAAAGGGTTTCCGCAGAGACCATGTTGAAGCCAGACCTCTTAAAAAATAATACATTGTTCTGCCCTAAAATACGACTGCCAAGGAAGTTTACTTTAAACTTTGGCCAATTTGAACAAATTTCTGTGTCCTATGGTGGTTTTACTGAGAATACAAACTTTGCTGCTCACACAAGCATGGCTTTGCAAGGTGCAAACTAGGCAAAAGGACTGTGATAAAAAATAGAAAAAATATATATTGTGAGGTTGCTTTCTCAGAAATGCTGCCTTTTTCTTCTTAATTTTTCAGAAAATAACTAGAAATTGAGGCCTTGTCTCACGAACAAGAGAAGATCATTTACACTGATTTTTCTCTTGGTGAATAAAGCTGTTGACTGGAAGCCAACACTATCAGCCTCTCTGAATTCACCCCTGAAAGAGACATTTTCACAGCAGCCATAGTGAGCACTCTGGTGCTTCTCCATGCTCTTCACTTTTCATTAGTGTAGGAGTCAGGCCTATTGATTTTGAGTTTCTCTCTCTCTCTCTCTCTCTCTCTTTTTTTTTTTTTTTTTTTTTTTTTTTTTTTTTTTTTTTTTTTTTTAATGTTTTTATTTCATCCTGAATGCATGGATTTTTCTGTGTCTCACCTACTTTCCTGAACACCTCTCAGAGCAGATTTACTCATTTTCAATGCAGAGTTTTGGGCTTCCAAGGGTTGCTTAGCACCCTTTCTTATGGCTGCAATTCAAAACCATTCCCAAACCAGCACCTCCCACTCTGAGAAAAGAGAACTGCCAGGCTCTGGAGTGCTGTGCTAAAATTCTGCCTTTCATTTTGAATTTTCCCCTCTTCTGTTCTGCGAAGAGATGGCAAAACCTCTCCTTACACTACCTCCTTCCAGCTCATGCTGGATGGAGTCTAGAACACTTCCACACATTACAGTCCCACCACACTCCATTGCAGCCCTTCACAAAAACAAGGAATACTATTATAATCTGCTCTCCTTGGCATTGGAGATATTGGAAATGCTTTTAACTTGGGTCGTTTCAGGTCAGAACAATGAAAATCAATGTTTTTGTCCTTGCTCCTGGGCTCAGTAATGCCCTGGGCTCATCAAAAAGAGGGGTAAAGAAATGGGGCATGCACAGAGACAGCTGGGCTGGAGTGCCAGGACAAGGGGGGATGGCTTCAAACTAACAGAGGGCAGAGTTAAATGGGGTATTGGAAGGAATTGTTCCCTGTGAGGGTGGGCAGGCCCTGGCACAGGGTGCCCAGAGAAGCTGTGGCTGCCCCTGGATCCCTGGCAGTGTCCAAGGCCAGGCTGGACACTGGGGCTTGGAGCAGCCTGGGACAGTGGAAGGTGTCCCTGCCCATGGCAGAGGGTTAAACAAGATCTTTAAGATGCCTTCTAACCCAAACCATTCTGGGATTTTACGGTTATTGAAATATGCTAAATTTAAAGGACTCATTTCCTTTTGCTTTCGTAGTCTTATCTCAGGCATTCAGGGTAAATACATTAACTGTGTGATCCTGGAGATCTGGGAAAATGACCAGCTGACACATGGTCAAGAAAGCCTGGGCTGGAACTTGATTGATTTTCATTACAGTTAAGTACATTAACAAAAAAGAAATTACTAGTTTGTCTCCTCCATCTACTGCTTAGTTCAGGACAAAACCTGAAAAAATCATCTTTCATTGTTTGCTTTCCTGGGTTTTTAGTGTTGGGGGTTTTTTTTGTTTTTTTTTTTTTTCCCTCCTCTCTCTCGTTTTGTTTTGGTTTTTGGTTTGGTTTGGTTTGGTTTTGTTTCTGTTTGGTTTTGGTTTTTGGTCTTTGTGGATTTTTTTCAACACCTACATATTGAAACAAGTATATATTAAATAGAAGTGGAAAACTTTTTATTTGGGTCAACCAAAAAAATTTCCATGCTTATAGTAAATCAACTCAAGTTCAATCCTTTCAAAAGAATAAAAAGAAAAACTCACCCATTTTAGAGCACTTGGAATAGTCTTTTTAAAAATTCAAAATTAGGCATCAATAAACACTGTCTCAAAAAATAAAATAAAAGTAATAAATTTTCATAAATATTTTCCCATTTTTTTGGGTTACACTTCTTTATGTTAGTTTTCAGGTCAAAGTATGTGTTTGTTTTTAAAGTTAAAAATTCCTTCTGAATTTAACATGTGCTCATGAATAATTTGCATGGCCCCCATGGCACTTTCCACTTAATATTCATGCAAGGAAAAGTTTAGGTTCAGATTTGGGTGACCCAAATGCTAACAGATGCAGTTTTACTGCATTGTCAATTGCTCAACTTTATACAGCATTATTAATGTTAACATGAAATACTGACTTAACTAAGTCAGTGGAGTTGCTGAAATCTAACAAGGACTTAAAGACAAAGACAAAATGCAAAAGACAGAAATTAATCCAAAACAGTAATTTTTCCCCCATCAAAATCTTTTTCACCAGGAATTTTATGATGATTTCACCAAACAGAAAATATGTCTATTAATGAAATCCACTGGAATATTAAAATTTACCTTAAACCACTTAAAGTCTACGTTAATTGCTGTATACAGCACTCTGCAAGCTCCTTCTACATCAAAGATTGTTGTGACTATGTAGAAGGTACGTTGAAGAAATCAAACGTAAAAAATAGCAGTCATGAAATATTCATCCGGTGAGCAAATCGTTCCACTTCATAAATATTCCATGTTTTAACTTAGTGAATTTTATCCATGACTCTGCATAAAAAGGATACAATGACATGCTATACAATTTTTTTAACCCCCCACAAAAAACATATATACAAACATACATGCCCTAGTCTGTGTAAGCTGACAGAGAGAAGTGTCTGCTAAAACTAGACAGCTAATATTTGGCTGGATTTTTTTCACTTATCTATCTTCTTCCCAATTCTCTGTAACACACAAAGCTCTTTAGGTGAGATCCATTTTATAAGTGCAAAAGTGACTGACTGAATTTATTCTCTCATGCTGACCTGGAATAAATCAAAGAAATACACATTTATATTACCTTCCACTAGCTGTGTTTCTTTTACTGTACTACCTTGCAGCTTGAGAATTATTCTAATGGCCTCTCACACTACTTTACAATGTAGATATCCACTGAAATCACCAGAGTTTAGTCTAGCCAGGACCAAATTCCAGCTTACAACTCCAGGATAATTAATTCCTCTGCAATTAGGTCAGTCTTCCCCAGTAAAAAGTGATCATGTAAATTTTGATACTATTTTGCCATCACTAATGCAAACCTCAATGAGTGAAAGGCTTAGTGAAGCTCTTTCTAGCTGTTTCCCAAAACATTTTCAATATTCTTGCCACACATCTGGGAGAGGTGAGTAGTTGCTGGCATGTCTGCATAAATGTAATCAATCAGGTCTTGAGAGAAGGGTTTTTTCCCCCTTTTTGGTTTTCTGTTTGTTTGTTTCATTGTTTTTTGGTTTGTTGGGTTGGTTTTGGGGGGAGAGGGGTTTGTTTTGTTTTTGTTGTGTGGTTTGGGGGTGCCAGTTTTTGTTGTTGGGGGTCTTGGTTGGTAACTGGGGTTTTGGTTGGTTGGTGGATTTTTCTGTTTGTTGGGATTTTTTTTGGTTGGTTGGGGTTCTTTACTATTATTATTTTTTTTTTAAATACCCCCCAGAAGCCTCTGTTCTCCTTGGGGGACAGAACAACTGAATTTGATGAACTTTCCTTTCCTTCTTCAGCCTTATACCTGATTCACCAACCACCTTAAACAGTGACAGCAAAATGAGTAAATTGGTAAAAACTAAGCAGATTTTCTTTGTTTCCAAAGAAGATTAGGGAGGAAAGACATTAATGATATATCCTTGTTATCCACAAAAATGGAGCCAATAGAAAATGTTTTCTGTCCATATTCCTTCTTCTTAAGGTTCTAATGTCCTCTGGCTTTTCTTAGACGCCTTGAAGCGTTTAAAGGGTACTTCTGACCAATTTTCTTGCTCTCCACTACATAGTGGCATGGAGGGATGCTGTTTTTTCTTAAAATAATCCAAATTATTGATATTAAAAACTCTTTCTGATAAAAAGTAAATGCATAAAATTAGTTTGGTACCTCCTATAATGGTTTTAAAACAGATTTGGGTTAAGTGTTCTGGTTCTTGTGTCTACATTTCAGCAAAGGCTTGAAAATACCAAAGAAAGAGAAAATTAACAAAAATGTTACCAGAAAAAGAAACAGTAGAAATAATCAGAAGTAAGGGTTAGAGTGTTCTGTTAATTGGTTGATGAAAACATAAACAGAGAAGCACATGAACACTGTTTATATATAGAAAATTAATCCAGTGCTGAAAGGCTGTTTTTGTTTGCACATTTGTTTAATTGTTGATGTCTATCTCAAAACAAGATGTGATATTTCTAGATGAAGTTGTAACTGCAGATTGTACCACACTGGCACTCAGGTAAAGGAACAGGGGACTATTCCCTGAAATATGCATAATTTAAACAATACCATTTTCCAAATAATTCTAGAGCAGCGACTGCCAACTAGATCAGATGGACTTCTCTCACCTTATCAAAATATCCTCTTTTTCCTAGATTTATCTAATTTGTAGGCTTTCTGGGGAAAGTAAAGCTTGGTGGTGGCTCTTAGGACTGCAGGCAACAATATTTGGGTGTGAAGGCATGCTGTGATTTACAGACATCATCATACAAGTCCTAATGACCTGTTCTGCTCCTAATGTTGATGGATCCTCGCAGACAGTCACAAGTCTAACTGTATTCAAATTACAAGCTGGTGAATAATGGGCCCTGAACACCTGTTAAAAATGTTAAAGTAGACTATTTTTTTACATTTTTTTATTTGTTCTAGTCTCTATGAATGCACAGCACCTGTGTCCTCAGATCCTCTGCACGTTTGGTAACCCTCCTCCAGACTGAGAGGACACTTTCTCTGCTCCCAAACAGTGGAAATGTGTGGTCCTGCAGCTGACAGAGTCCTACAGATCCCATTAAACTGCCAAAACCCCTCAATTCCCCTGAAGTTTCTCTTGAGCTGTGCAGTGACTTTCAGTGCTGTTCAGCTGCTTTGCTAGGCTGTTTTGATTTGTTTTAATCAGACTCCCTTCAACACTTTGTTCTCACCAGGCAGGCCATCACTGCTATGTTTCACTGTACTGCACTCTGGTTTTCTATTAATCACATCCTCTTTGCTGCTCCAGTTCTCACCAGACAGGGTGCTGCCACTGCGGTTCGGGTACCACACACTGGTTAATGACATGAAAAAAAATTTCTCTGTTTTTGATGCGAAATTGTATCCTTCCCATCCAAATATGGTCATGCAGGCTGTAAAAATGCAAATAAACTAAATTTACAGTGTCAGCCACAAGTCCTGTCTCCCCTCCTACTCAACCTGTAGAGTTCTCAGGCTCTAAACAGAACTGTCACACCAAGCCAAGTGCCTTCTGTGCCTTCACCAAAGAAAATGTAGATTTTTAGGGCTGCCAAGTCAAAGCAGAACAGTGCAGCTACTATGGATCATTTTTGAATGAACACAGTTCATGAGAAACACAGATGCAACACTCCCTGTTACAGTATGGAATTAACTTCATTGGCAAAGGAAATTATATTAAAAAGTGCCATTTAATTCAGTGCTGATTAACCAGATTATTGTAGGTGTTGTTTTGTGGTTTTTTTTGTTGTTGTTGTTTGGTTGGTTGGTTCCCCCCCCCACCCCCCCCCCCCAAGAAGTTCAGGTGTTTCTTCTAAAGTATTGCCACCAGTTTGATTTCAGAGAGGCCAGACAAAACCTGTGTAATTTAATTATTTCTGTATTTAACTGTAAGATGCATGAAAGGAATGCTTGACACATTCCAGTTCTAATTAGTATCAAGATTCATAGCCTGCTAGTTTAATATTTACATTCCTTATTTTAGTAAGCTTTTTATTTCATGGTCTTTGGGTATCCATTTATTCAGCTGCAATGCTTGAAACACGATTAATCTATTTTATTTTGGGTTCCTGATCCTTTTAAACTGCTCAGGTCCCTTCTTCCATCATTAGAAGGCAAATGATGAAGGTGCTGATGTTTCAGAAGCATCCACCATCTTGCATTCAGATTAATATATTTATTTACTTTGTTTATGATACATTGGTCAGGATCTCTTGGTTTGATATAAGTAAAACTGATCCCAAAGTTGCCCCACCAGAGAGGACAAAATTAATCCACTGCTCACTTTTGTTGCTGACTTAGGCTAATGTATTGTGCAGCTATGAGCTAATGACTACTGCAGATGTTTCTTATTTCATGCCAGGAAAAGCAGAAGCTGAAATTAAATATTTTCTTTTTATGACTGTCATCACTCCCCTTATAAATTACAGCCCATTCAGTCATATTTTTGAATAAATCAAATGACACTGACAATGCAGTTTTCCTATCTGCAAAAATTAATCTTAAAGGACCAAATTCTGGCCTCATTAGACTGTTCATAAGGGACAATATAACTGATGATTAAAAAGTTGACCTGCCTAAGAAGGAGAGGAAAGTAATAGGGATTTTTAATCAAGACATGCTTCTCTGTCTCAATTGCAGCAAGATTACATTTGTACTTGAATATGTTGGCATACATCAGTCTTCATGTTAATTCACACCCCTGCTGTCCTAATCTTAGTTAACACAGGGAGAAAACCAAGACAACTTCAAAAATTATTTTGGTTTGATTTAATGTCAGTTCAAATTGAGTTTGACAGACTGGATACTTAATACAAACTGGATGCTTTATATTTCTAGATAATGCTAATGAAATCAATTGAGAATTAGCTCTTAAAAATATTTTTCTTACTGGGTTCTCAGGGTTTTAAGTCTTGATCCATGACCACGGTTCTGTTGCAAGCTTTGGTGTCATCTCTGCCCATGCAAATGCAGATCTTGCACTAACACAGGCTGCAAAAACTTCTCAGAACCTTTTCTCTGTTGTAACTAAGTAGCTAAGAATCTTTACAATTGAGGAAAACTCCTCTTTGCCACAGTAGGAATGGTTTTAGTTTGTACTCTCCCAACAGGAGAAAGCTGGATAATGTAAAGGAAAGACACATCTGCCATAAGAACATGGGGTTTGTGTGCAGAACTAAACTCAAAAACATGGTTTGGAAAATCTGAAAATTGTGTGGTGATATTTTTTGATGCCTTTTAATCAACATTAGTACTTAGACAAGTATATTCTGCTGAGGCCCATAACACTCACTGTAGGTTCTCACTGAGAATATAATTTTCATCTTTATTTAATGTACGTTGCTGGAACTGAGCTTTTCACCCTTTCTAAAGCTCTATTTGCTGCAACTGCTGAATAAATTAGGAAACAATATTGATTTTTTTAATGATAATATAGATAACATAAGAAATAATATCTAAAACGTTGGAAAAGAAATGGACATAAAATATTTCAGTCCTTGCAAATTTCTAATAACATACTACTTTTTCTTCAGGTACATCCTTTCTTGTCACCTCCCCATTGATGGCTTTTGCAACAAAACATCTGACAGTCTGGGGACTAACATTACAGTGGACATTACATGTTCATTCATAGCCAATTCATTTAACTTTAACTGTGCATTTGAAGCTGAAGCTGCTTCCAGTCTATGTTGGAAATGAGACAAAGACATCATGAGCAAATGAGAAATATTTCTTCTGCCCTGGTTCTGTCTGCATCATGAAACATATCAGACTCCGTGAAAACTCCTAAGTATGTTTAGAAGAAAAAGTAACTCTAAGGAAGTTGCCACAGCAGCAGTTGTTCTTTCCTTTCTAGTTTTTCCTAAACCTTTAGAAAGACCAGTTGAGCAAACAGAGCCAACAGAAGCCAAATAATTATTGCTGTTCAAAGACATGGAGAGTTACAAAAAATACTAGCTGGGATTTAGAGAAAAGATTCTGGAATTTATAGATATCTTGGATTTCCCCTCTGAAATTCTGAATCCACAGGCACAGAATCACTGCCAACCCTGTCTTCCAGAGTGTGGGATCCTACACAGGATAAATATCTGCAAGTCCTGGAACTTCTTTCATTGATTTTTTTTTTTTTTTTTTCCCCTGGATAAAAGAAAGAAGACACACATTTCTGCAATAACTTATGTTTGTATGGATGCACTGATACAAAGGGAAAGGGCCAGGAAGGGTTATTTCTGAATGGAAATGTAATACGTGAAGTATATCCGTGGGGATTTGAAGTCTGAGCTTTTGTATCTCACACTCTATGCAGAAGATGTTTGTATGACAAAACTAAATACTCCAGGATATTTTGACCACTTCTGTTAGTCTGTTAGAAGGTGAGTGTAGGATATATTGTAATTTAATTAAGGCTGGGGAGAATTTGGACTGTTCAGTCTGGAGAAGAGATTTGGGGGTGACCTCGCTGTGGTCTTCCAGTGCCTGAAGGAGCTTCAGGAAAGATGGAGAGAGACAATTGACAAGGGCTGGAGGGACAGGACACAGGGAATGGCTTCAAAGTGAGAGAGAGTAGGTTTGGACCAGATATTCCAGGAGGAATTTCTTTCCTGTGAGGGTGGGCAGGCCCTGGCGCAGGGTGCCCAGAGAAGCTGTGGCTGCCCCTGAATCCCTGGCAGTGTCCAAGGCCAGGCTGGACACTGGGGCTTGGAGCAGCCTGGGACAGTGGAAGGTGTCCCTGCCCATGGCAGGGGTGGCACTGGATGGGCTTTAAGTTCCCTCCCAACCCAAACCATTCTGTGATTCTATAATCAGAGTACTATGGATATGGACAGGCAAACAAAGCAGATTGTATGTGCATGTCTCATACCCATTTGTTTGAAAAAAATATGAAAACTTTACATGCATTCATGCACATTAGAATTAGATACGTGTCAAAAGCATATATCAGAAGAGTGAAACTACACATAGTTGCATCAATTATGCATGAAGTGACACATAAACCAAACAGAATCATAAATACCAAGGATGTTGAACTGTAATTTCACCAAATCATGAAGCTCTTGAATTCTACCTCACTCTTTTCCTCATTTCAGAGACAAAAAATTAAGGTCAGGTCCAAGCCAACTTTTGAATTTTCCAGACTTCATAATTCCCTGATTTAGAACGGAGCCATTCCAGTGCATGTTTCAAAGTGAGGATAGTATTGATAATGTGAGGGTTTGTACCTCACATTAGTATTCTAATATTAAAGATATAGCCATGGGGGAGCAGCTGAAACATTAATTTGAATCTCATTGATTAATTTCTTCCAATATAAGATATAATATATTGAGTCTCCTAACTCATGGTGCAATGTCAGTTCTCAAGCAGGTGTTCAGCTCAAGTAATGCGCATGAAATACTAGCTCTGCAACCATAATATAGCATGAAACCTCATGCTTTAATAATTCAAGTCATTAATTTAACATAAATATAAATTAATTATTCTTAATCATTATTTTATAGCATTATCAAGTTGGAGCAAGCTGTACACCTGTGATACAACCTGAAGAAAAACCCTCAAAACCAGTATCTCTAGGCTGAATTATTCATATGCTTCATACAGTCAGCATTTCACTCACGTGCTCATTATCCTCGTTATCCAAGAATGCACAAAAAGATGAGAACGTGGCACATAGTGTCTTTTCACCACAAAAGAACCATCCCAGATAATTTACTGGGTAAATGAAGGAGGAAAAGTGGGGGTATTTCAGCCTTGTTATTAACACCTGACAAGAACTGGTACAGCACAGGCACTTCTGGCAAAATAGAAATAAATCCAGACAAAAAATAAAATCCTGAAATGGGGTAGGAAAGGTGAGATACCCCTCTGGTATTTTTCTTCTTGTTATTTTGACTGATAATTTTCATAGCTGACTAAGTTTTTATTATATTTTATTATATGAGCTCATATATAATTCTTCTGTTTTCTGGATTCTTTGCAATAAAATATACATTAATCATATAACCTAATAGGAAAAAAAAAAAAAATCAGCCGTAGAATTATTATGGAGTTCCTGTAATTACACTTATATTTGGGGAAAAAAATAAAGAAAAAAGAAACAACAAACCAATCAAGAACTAAAACCTTTAGCTACCCCCCTTGGGAAAAATGTGGGTTTTGGAATAAATCAATCCCTTGCTGAAAAAAGTTAAAAGGCCTCGTCCCTTGTATATCACCATAATTCTTCTACGTTCTTCTAAAACTTCTATTAACAGTGCTCAATGTCCTCAACATACTAAGAATAAGGTTTATTTGACCAAGACAATACTAGTTTTGTATATTCCAGTTTAAAATCTTCAATGAGTTAATTTATTATTCTGGAATCAAAAAAAAAAAAAAAAAAAAAAAAAGTTAGAGAGTAGATATGTCATTCCACAGTATTTTAAATGCTTAAGAGAATTTTGCATCTGGATGATGAACACAAAAGGCTCTTAAGCAAATGACTTAACAGAAATTTTAAATTTAAAAAATCATAGAAAGGAATCAGATCACAGAGAGTTATGCAGTGAAAAGAATTTTCTGAGCTACTAAATAGCAACTTTTCCCAGTCAGAAATATAAAATTTATTAGGAGAACATTTGGGCTCTCTTGTTCTTCTGCTTCTGAACAGAAGTATTTTTATTACTGAAGAAAAGTAAAAGGGTTCCTGAATTGTTGCATCTATTTTTTTTAGTAGCAAAGAGATACTTCCTTTATTTATTACTTAAAAACAAGTAAACATATATGGAGAGAAAAAAGTAAGAAAAAGTGATGCCAAAACATTATTTTTTTGCTCTGCTTAATGAGCCCTTTATATAAATAGTTTTGGAAAAAAAAGCTGGTAAAAAACTTAAAGGGGAAAATAAAAACAAAACCAACAGTAATGTCCATCTGTCTCTGGATCCAATATTCAGCTTTTAATTTGTGTTTCTTTTACTCTGCAACCAAATTGCATTTAGGACTTGCATTAAGTTCAACATCACCAGGTTTTCCATCTGATCATTTTTTCCTAAGAAGTATAAAACCTTCTAATCTGAATCTTCTAGGATGCCAGAATTAACATCTCATTAAAGACCAATTTGCTTTTTCAGCTAAAGAATCAGCTTCCTTCTGGCACTTTTTTTTCAGCAAGTTGTTTCCATACTGTTGAGTCACATTCTTCCACATAAAAATCCAGGAGAAAATTATATAATATAAATGGGAAAACAAACAGAGGCAGTGCCTCAAGAACATTTCTTAAGTCAAAATTTTGTGAGAAATAATGTTGTCTGGCCTCTTAAAAACCGCAAAAACTATATCCTTTGTATTAGCCAAGAAGTTAAAGGAAAAGAAAAATAAAGTTACTACCCCATTGCTAGCAAAACCAAATACTAATTAATCGTGAGCATGATGATGCTTAGTGGTCCCTAATCTGTAAGAATTAATAATGCCTAATAAGTGGTGTATTTCAAAAGTATAAAAAGTCCTGCAATTATTAATTTCTTTAGATCTGGACAGGAACATGAAGACCTCTAGTATTTGTCAATGATGATGGAATACATAAAAAATGATCTAGTAATAGAAACTGTCTTAAAGACAGATTAGAAACAATAAAATGGATATGCTTTCCCTGTTAATAATAATAATAATAGTAATAGTAATAATAATAATAATAATAATAATATTTCAAAAGTGGTGAGAGACTTATTTTAGACATCAGGACAGGGACACTGAAGAACAAAGTCAACATGACATGGAACATCACAACAAACAGCCCAGCAGCTGGGTCAGCGATTCTCACAGGTACCTGAACCGCTCCAGAGGCACTCATGGACGTGAGAATGTGTGGAAATTGTGTACCAGTATATTTATTTCATTAGATCTTGATGTGTCACGTGCTCTGATATTTTAATCTGATGCAGCTGCTGCCTACCAAGACTTCTTTCCTTCAGAGTGATTAATTTGAAAACTTCTCTTTCCAGACAACGCTAAGAGCACCTATCCAAAGAGCAATTTCCCCTGTCTGTCAGCATGAGCTCTACCGATTTTTATGTTCTGCCTATTTCACTGCCAGATATGACAAAACCTAACTGGTTTATTCTACCTACTTCTTTTGAAGCTGGTTTAAAAAATATGTAAGTCTATAGACACAACACATTTCTGCGGAAACCTCTATTTTTTATTTTTGCTGTCCTTTTTTCTTTCTCTTCTTCACCCAACAAAACAGGGCAAAACCTCAAGGAAATGGAACTGGCTCACCAGTGGTGACTTCCTTCCAGTACACACAGCCCAGGCAGGTGACAATTCTTGTTTCTGGAGCACCCTGCCTTTAGCAGGCTCTGTGTAGTTGGAATTTCCAGTTAAATAACACCTGGATAGAAAGCCCATACCTCACAGTTTGTGATAGTTCTCCATGACCTGTATGCATACTCTTCTGAGTATTTTTGCATGCAAGGCTCGACATCAGTGTTGGAGCTTTTAATCAAAATATGATGCACTACTGAGTCCTTCATCCCTCCAACAGAAAGCCCATGCTAACAAACCTTGTTTTTCTTTGCAAGGTCTCATCCTGAGCAGCAGTCCTGCCAACAAGAGGCTGGATGCTTTCCATTTGCCCTTTTAATTAGATGCATAAGATGCATAAAATCTTCTTCAGAGCATACCACTGCTCACCCTCTAGTGTGTGACCAGAACTGCTTATCCCTTGCCAGTTTGTACTCCCAAATAATAAATTCACAGACAGAAAAATAAGAAAATGTGTTATGAATTCCAGCATGGGGTTCATTCGACAGGGCACTTCTAATTCAGGTGTTAAAGTTTTCACACTGACCAGCAGTACAAAGTTTACTTTTAAGGTCCATTCACGTATTTCAAAATGCTTTATAAAAGAAATATTCTGAGGAAGCCTAACAGAGTATTAACCACCTTTTTTAAAATTGCCAGCAGCATTCTGGGATGCATTAGGAAGAGCGCTACCGGAAGGTCAGTGTGGGTGATTGTCCTGGTTTAGGGACAAATTTGGGAGAGAACCCCGGAATGGGATCCCTCTGGGAAGCAAACTCAAGTGGCGCCTCCCTCCAACCAGTCCGGTAAAAACTTCTTTGGAGAAAAGTGGAAAAAACTATTTTACTTAACAAACAAAGTGCATACAAGTACAAAGAATGAATAATATGAAACAATAAAACCTCTCATTCTGGAGTGAGATGGCAAATTGAGAAAGTCCTTGCTGTGGGTGTAGCTCAGCTCTCTCTCTCAGCGTCTCCTCAGTCCCAGTCCCTCCGGCGCTGCTGGAAAATGCCGAGGTCCAGGCCCCGGTGGGCCGCAGGTGCAGCCCCCAGTGCTCCCCTGGGTTTTCAGTCCAGAGCAGGTTTAAACAGTTCCAAGGAAAAGGAAAAAAAACAGTCCAGGGAACTTCTCTGCCCTAGCTAGCTGAAACAAACTAAAAGCAAAAAGATCTCTGTCCTGCGGTCTCTCCAAGCCTCCACCAAACACCCAGTCTGGAGAGGAATGTGGAGGAGTCAGGCAGTTTTCTCAAAACAAACTCCGCGCTTCTCCTTGCTCTTAGAACCAGTCTTAAAGGCACTGAACTCAATATACAGCACAAACAGAGCAGACGATTGGGGATACAAGCATCACAAATTCACCCCAGCACAGTGATCCTTCCCTCAGCTTAGCAAGGCAACACATCTGCAGAGTTCTGTGATTCCACAAGACAAGAGGCACAAGGACATTGTGGAGCAAAGGAACAAGATGGAGAAGGAATTAACTGCAGGATCTTTCACACAAAGAGGCACCAAAAGGTAAAGAAGCCATTACCCCACTTTGCTCACCATGTTTTGAGTCACACCTGGAGCACTGTGTCCAGGTTTGGTCCCTATTATGTCAAACAGAGGTGGACAGGCTGGAGAGGGTGCAGAGAAGAGCCATAAAGAGGATCCTAGGGCTGGGAAGTCTGACTTGTGAGGAAAGGCTGAGACACCTGGGTTTGTTCAGCCTTGAGGAGAGAAGGCTGAGGGGACACCTCACAACATGTTCCACTGTTTAAAGGGTGGCCACAGAGGAGGTGGAGACTCCCTTTGTACGCGGAGCCACATGGAAAAGACAAGAAGTGAAGGGTCCAAGGGACTCCTCAGGAGGCTCTGATTGGACACATGAGGAAAAAATTTCACCATAACAATCAACCACTGGAATAATCTCCTCAGGCAAGTGATAGACCCCCAACATTAGACATTTTTAAGATTCAGTTGAACCCATCTTGCCTGGACCATGATTTTGCCAATAAAGTTTGACCCAGATGATCGTAGAGGTCTCTTCCAACCTCGGTGTCTACGACTCTGTGAACTGCCATTATTGCACCCTCCTCACCAATTGTGACTTGAAACCTTAGTATCACAACAGATTTACTGGCAATCAACACCAAAGGCAATTGTTTTGGCAGAAATATGGTTAATTATGACTGACAACATTTTCTGCCCTGCAATCAATGTCATTTATCAATGTATTCTGCTTGCATGCATTCAGACTACTCAATTTAGATTTCTGTGCATTATGCGCCCTTCAGGTTACCCAGAATCGAAACATTTAGGGCCTATTTTGTCAAAATATTTTTATTAATATGCATTGATTGATTTTAGCAGAGCTCCATAATCTATGAGAACATCTTAGGTTTAAGAGTAGAGCACTGTCCTCAACATGCTGCAGCCCTTTAGGGAAGAATCTGTTTCAAATCCCTCCCCTCCCAGTCTGTCTCTCACTCTTTTCCCAGAAGAAACTACCCTCTAACCATGGAACCTGATTATTCTTGTTGAAGTCAAATAACCACAGGCCCACATCACCTCTGATGTTCATCTTCTTTCACCAAAAGAACTATTGAAATTATTTTTGAGAGTGAGAATATCAGCAAAAAGAGAATAATTTCCTTTGCATTTTTTTCAAATAATCAATTAGTATCAAGAGAAAAGCATGGCATTCACTGAAGAATTCACAGTCATATAATAAAGTCTCCCTGCTGACAATAAGAAACATGTCAGTAATTCATGTAAGTCATTTTACATAGATTTTGCTAATACAGGAATAAATATAATCAATTTGGGTGACACTACACCCAAAGCAGTGACAAGAGATACTGAAATCTGGAGTCCACACTCTATTTCCCAGTATCGAGGGCAATCTGCACCTAGGACTGTGTTGTACTAGGAGAGGAATGCCAGCAAGCCAAGGGATGTGATTATTTCCCTAAAATCAAACAGTCAAGCCTGGAGAAGAAAATACAAATAAAAACACCAGAGCTAGGGACTTCTCAGTGGTACCTAGTGACAGCACAATGAGAAAAAACCCCCAAATTTTCACAAAATTCCACTTAAATATGTTCGGGTTGTGGTTTTTTTTTTGTTGTTGTTGTTGTTTGTTGTTTTTTTGTTGTTGGTTTGTTGGTTTGTTGGTTTGTTTGTTTTTGTTTTGTTTTGTTTTTGTTTTTTGTTTTTCCTTTGAAGGTGATCAAGGTACTGGCACATATTGCCATGAGAAACTGTAAAGTCTCCATCCCTGGAAATTGCCAAAATTCAACTGGAAATGTCCCTGAGAAACCTCCACCTGTGGATCCCCCATTGAGAGGTGAGGTTACACTACAGACCTCCACAAGTGCCCCATGTCTTAACCTATTTTGATTTTGTGAGTGCCAGTGCTTTAATATACATTATTCCAGGCTACCTTATTTACAGTTAAGGTGAATATTTTCATATCAATTACATACTAGATGCACATGACAGTAAGTAATTGGAATTCTTCTGTAAGAGTAGATTAATTTCACTATTTCTGACTTGGAAAATCCATTAGTACATATGTTCAATGTGTGGTGCAAACAGCTGTCTTTTAAAAAAACCAAATCACTTATTGTAAGACTATAAAAGCATCTTTGAAATCATTTTGTCATTTCTAATCATGGCATTGAAAAGCATCTGCGAGACTGACAGGAAGTGAGTGACAAGACTTTCATCTGTATTAGTTTTTTTCAGAAGCCCTTGTCCTGTCAGTGCAGAGGTCAAGAAAGCAAAAGTGGAGACTTAGGTTGTGCAAATAAAGGCACAAAGCAAAGAGATCAGAACACACTGGGCCTAATCCATCCTACTGAATTTTTATTTAACATCTTGAAAAGGCAAGAACCCCTTTGATTCCTGCATTTCTGGCCGAGAGACAGCAGCTGTCAAAGAAATAGTTTACTTTGGAAACTGGGATGACTGAACTGATATGGAAAACTGCAAAGTGCTAAGCAAAGAACCCCACAATCATTTCTTAATCAGAGTAGGCAGAGTAAAGATGTCATGGGAAACTGGCATCTCTGGTTCACCTTTCAAGTTTTCTCCCTTCGCTCAGCCTCCATGCTGCACTTAGACCCACTTGATTGCACTTCCCTTGATTGTTAACCATAAGATCATTAACTTGCCTTTCCACCCTTCCAAAATGCACACAGGCATTTTTTACCATGTTTTTTTCAGTAATGACATCCTCTCAGTGAGTATAGAGAGCTGACATAAAAGGTACAGACACTTTTCAAAAGGATGCTGGCAGCCTATTTGGCATCTGTTATTTTTTTCACTTAAATAAACTAAACATGTTCACCAGTTTATCCTCTCAGACAGTTATTGAATTTCAAATTTGGAAGATCAATAGCAAGAAGTTTTAAGATGCTCAGATTTCAAACGTTAACATGGTCAACTCATGGAACACATTCTCATTTCCCTATGGCATAAGAAAGTTAACTACTCTTTTTCTTGTCGTTACGATTGTGTTTCTCCCCGTTTTCCCCTATGCACGCACTAAACAAAACAGGAGTATCCTATTAATTGTCTGTAGCAGTTGGTGGTGTTTTTTTTTTTTTTTTGTTTTTTTTTTTTTTTTTTTTTTTTTTTTTTTTTAAATTTCAATAATTTACACGATTCCTGAGAATTATTTATGACTGTCAACTTTTCTGTAACGCATTTCAATGCCAATATTAATTAATCAAAAATTATTTTGTTTCAATTTAGCTTAAAATTAATGTTTCCATATACGTAGCAGCAGTCTGCTGTAGAGTTAACTTGGACCATAGTGTTCTTATTATCTTTGCAAAACATCCTGCTACTTGGAATGTTTGCTGTAATCACCTTTTATCTCTTTAGTTAAATCCTTTTCCACCTTGCCAGAGAATGTGCTGTACTGAAAACAACTAAACCACACATTTTCCTGTCTTTCTCTATCTTATCCTCTGCCAGTTTATCAGATATTTAAAATCTGTTAGAGCACTTAAAAACCTGGCTGTACAAATAGGGTGATATTACAGATCTATGACCTCATCTCATCTTTTAGCATGACAAAGTTTGGTATATAAGTACATACGGGACACAAAGTGGGATTGCCATTAACAAAAGAGTAGGGTCAGAATGGAAATAGCAATTTAAAATATACAGTTTACTGTCACAAGCATTTTTTATAAATTTTGGGTTAGACACGCTCAAAGTTACAGGGTCAGAAGAAAATTAAGCATGGCAGTAAAGCAATATTTTTTCCATGAGTAAGTTTATGAAAACACATAGTAATTACGTCTTAGATTGAAATTGGTATTATTCTCAGTATCAGGTTATTTTAAATCTTGTTTTTATTAAGGTAATAAAGGGAGTTGCATTCTTGAGTATCCATGCATCTCCCAAACTCTCTTGAGTATTTGTTGATCTATTTAGAGCAGATTTCTACCTAAATGTTTGATTTTCCTGGGTACCTGTATGCTTTTTTTTTTTTTCTTTTTTTCTTTTTTTCCCCTGCATAGTTCATGGCTTGCTGTCTGAATGGGTTTGCCTTTTATTTACGCATATTAACGCATGATTAAGTAAAACCCCTGTTGTCTTTTACTGTGAAAATCCTCCAGTTTAAGGTATGTTCCTTGAATAATTTATGACTTCTCAGCTGGTACCCAGAGTTCAGGAGTGCATCCTGTCATTGCACAAAGTCTGATGGTGGAGTCTCTAATGAGGAGCATGCAGACAACACCCAGCTGCTTTCAAAGTTTTTTATGCAGCCCTTTTGAGGGACACAGAGTGACATAGGCTCATCTCAGTGTTGTTTTGTTGATAAGGGCTTTTTTTGTTTATTTTTTTTTCCTCTCACCCTCCTCTTTTCTTCCTACATGGTACATTCCGGTATCCTAAATACCAATTTTTAACTTAGTGTTTCCGACTACACAGAAAATTGTCAAGAAGGCTTTTTTTTGAGATATGAGGGATTATGAGATTAGTTTTGGGGCAAAAACTCATTAAAAAGCCAAATAGAAGCAACCTTTGTTAGCATTCCTTCTTAAATCTTACATCTAATAAACACTCTAAGAAAAGTGATCACTCATGATCTTGTACTCCTGGGCTCCTCCAGGCATATCTTACATTATTTTACTTTAAACTCTTCAGTATTTGAATTAATGGAGCTGACTGTCTAACAGCTTACACTAATCATCCTCATTTTCATAGGAAAAAAACCCAAATAATTTTCTTGAAATATGTGTGGTTTTTTTTTTTTTTTTTTTTTTTTTTTTTTTTTTTTTTTTTTTTTTTTTTTTTTTTTTTTTTTTTAAATCCAGTGGTTGATATGACTATGTACAGGGTTACATAATGAAGAATAATCTTTAACTAAAAAATAAAAGATTATTTTCAAATCTATTTTTAAAGTTTTTAGTAAGGCTAGACTGAATCCATATGTGTAGCAAATAGGACAAATACAAACTAAATTATCATTCTGTATTTTAGTTACTATAGGAATATTAATAATTTCTTTACTTAACCAATGATGGCCAGCAGATATTCCACATGGATTGCAAACTAGAAATGTAACATCCTGCTTCTGTAAATGCTGTGATTGCCACATATTGTCAAGTTATTTACTTATGTTTTAGTCTGTTTACCAAACTGAGCTTTTGTTGAAGAACTTGAAGATTTTTGATAAGTATATGTGTGGTTTTTTAAACCCTATCAAAGCTCATCTGCTACTTACAGTGATAATTATCACTATATGATTCTTTTTTTCTCCAGATTCAGTCATGTCTGGCATCCTCCCAGTTAGGTGCCATGCAAATTCCCGCACAATAAATCCAAAATTTTCCTGAAGTGAAGCCATGTCTAGGCCATTTTAGGGTAGTATGACCTATATCCATAGGACAAATTCAAGCACTGATAAAAATTATAGGGAAAGGGATGGAAAATAAGCTTTGAGGCAGCATCTCCTGGCTTCTTGTGTGGCTGCACCAAGGCAACCACCTCCTTATGCAACTCAAATTTTAAGTGGTAACCAGCTACAACATTTTAGAGTCAGAAAAAAATGCAGTTGGTGTCTGAAGTTGATCATTCTCCCCCGGGAACTAGCTCCATTTCTTTGCAGAAAGTTTAACTTAAATGGAATCAAATTAAATCCAAATTCCCTTGAAATTGCATTGAGGACACTAAGAATTCACTCTCAAAACAGCATAGCATCATTTTCAAGGGAGGAAATGAATAAAAAAACCAGAAAAGCCCTTTGTTTCTGGACTAAGTTCTACTCCGTTTACCCCATGGCAGAGATATGCTTAATCCACAGAACAGTGAATTCTGTTTCTCCCTGTGCAGTTTTCTAAAATGCATTTATTAAACTATTAATTAATTATTAAAAAATTAGAACCATACAGATTTAGGACAGTTGAAGTGTGGAGCCCAGCTGTGACAGTTCCATAATTTTCTCTGTAAGCCTAATTTTGTGCCGTCTTTGAGATAATACAAGAGCTGTTAACTTTCAGTGAGTTACATACCTCTATTTTTCCCTTCAGATTCTGCTTTTCTCCTTAATTTTACTTAATATGGAGCCTGACCTGCTGGACATTTTGGATCTACCACTCAAATTTAGGTTTACTTTGAATCAAGTGCATATCACAAAATTTCAGTACATTTGACTTGTGTTCTATGCAGTCATCTAATGATTAATTAGAGCCTTCAAGTCAGTAATTATATTGAAATTCAAACAAGTGACCACTATGTGTTATTCTGGTTTTCTCCTATGTTGTTCCTGTCTCTTTGTTTGCATCAGAAGTTAGTCTTTACTCTGGACTTTGGCATAAAACAATTAAAAATAAAGATTTGAAGGGCACTGGTTGAAGAAGGATACATAGAATTATCATAGAATTATTATCTAGAATGATCTAGAATTGAACTTTGAAAAAAGTTTGCAACTTTTAAGTCACCACTATGGATTTTTTTGTGAAGTGGAGCGCTGGACTCTTCTGAGTAACTACATTTTGCAGATGCCATTTCAATGGTTAATTATTATCAAGATGCCTACGGCACAGATACAAGGTTGAAACCCCCAGTAATAATCAAAGTAATGACCCCATTGATGCCTTAGGATCTTAGCTTTTATATTTTTCATATATTTGTAAACCTGCAATTCTTTAGTTTTTAACTCTAAACTCCATATAAAATCTTAGACACAGCTTTCCCATTTTGGTCAGTGTTGGGGGTTAGATTTGTTTCTTATAGAATTCTCTCCCACAAGTTGCTGGGAAACTAACTACTGGGTACCGGCCAAAGGAGAGCAGTTGTAGCACCTGGCTACACTTCTTTGGGTCTTGGGGAGTTTCTCACCAAGAGAGAAGATACTGCAAGTTTTGGGGCCAGGTAAAGGACAGGGTTGGTGCAGCTTCACATTCTTGCTCTCAGCGTTGGAGAGAGGATAGCCAGGCTGCTGCTTGCTGTGGGAGGAGTTCACTGTCACCACCAAGTCTGGTCCTGGAAATCTACTATCCTCTGCTTGTGTGCCCAGGAATTCTGAGCTCACCGCTTCCTGCCCTGCTGGAGCTGGGCCAGCCGTTTCGCTACTCTGTAGCCCACACCTTCTTCATTTTCAGCCTCAGCTCCTGCGTTCCTGATACATCGCCTCCATCTCTTCCCGTCTGGGCTGAGCTGCCATTACTGCGTGCGCCCCGAGCCCGCACCACAGCGCCCCCTGCAGCCACGGGGGAATCATCTTACCTGCCCCACCCACCAGGAGCCTGCCAGCGCCCCTGCCGGCTGTGACCGGAACTGCACCAAAGGAGAAAGTGCCGCGCTCAGGGAAGCCGTTACTGGGTTCCTGGTTCTGTTTATTATTAATGTTGTAGTTGTTGTTGTTTGTTTGCCTTGTTAGACGTACTAGTAATGAACTGTTATTCCTATCCCCATACTTTGCCTGAGAGTCCCTTAATTTCAAAATTATAATAATTTGGAGGGAGGGGTTTACATTCTTCATTCCAAGGAAGGGTCTGGCTTTTCCCTGGCAGATACCTGTCTTTCAAACTAAGACAGTCAGATAAAGCAATTCCCCTCTAGGCCTTTGAATCAAGGACATCTCAATGTCTCAGGTCCTGAGAAATGTAAACAAAAGTGAGCTGGCGGGAAGCATTAACCCCCAGTACGCATGTGGACCAAACTTATAAGTGTGAAAACCTGTGACTATGGTCCATTTTTTGGTGTAGCCCCTAGATGGGCTTTGTATGCTCGAAATGTACCTGAAGGCCCTTCAATAAATATAACTTCTTTTTATTCTCTTAATGTTGCCTGGACTCTGATTTTAGGTAGTCCCAACAAGGCAACACGGTTATGGCTTGGCCAGCCACAGGCTAACGGGACATTCAAGGTATTTCAGCAATTTAATTTAATTTTCACTTACCAACCTCCACAAGGCTGGAGCAGTTGGGGTCTGTGAAGCCCTCAGGACACTCGCAGGAGTAGAAGTTGTCATTGAGCCCCGACAGGCAGATGCCACCATTTTGGCAGGGGTTGGAGTCGCACACATCCGCTGAGGGGCACAGGGAAAGGAAAACAAAGTTTTTGTGGAAAAGTCACCAAAAGTTACCCACAGGCTCTACACATGTCAGACTTTTGGTATCTAAGTACAGAAAGAAATTACGAACTCTTATGTCCTTTGAATGACTTTTGGCTGATTCAGTTTTGTATTTATTTAACTGCACAACCACACAGAATCATCTTTCCCTAATCTTCCACCCCATAAAATGTGGTTGTCTTAAGTTCAGTCCATTTGCAAAAGACAGTTGCAGTGGTAATTTCTTACTTTTTCTAATCTGAAGACACTCAGGATATCTACAGATTGCATTCTGTAACAAATGGGATAACTGGAAGCAATCCTAGGTGACCATACCTTGGGGTTGTTCTTTAGGATTTGGTCAACTTTGATTTAATATTTTTTCTCAGTTAGTTTTTCCTATATTTGCATACATTTTTATTTATCTCAATCTTCATCTTTAAAGGCAGGTTTGTGCTCTCTATTACTCAGCATAGCTGAGCAAACATTAAAAACAACATTATTTTGTGCAGTAAATCAGTAAATGCACCTGAAAGAATGATCTGCAGATAGATAATTATTAGAAAACAAGTAAATCATTTTCTGTCTGGTTTTTTTTTTTTTTGTTTGTTGGTTTGGTTTGGTTTTTTGTGTATGTGGTTTTGTTTTTGTGGTGATTTTTTTTTTTTTTTTTTAATTGGAAATTGCCAGGGTTTTTTCCACGTAATTAAAAAGATTTAGGGAAATTAATATGGTTTATGTCATCAGTACTGACATTAGAGAATGTTTTGGATAATTTTGGTGGTAAACTCAACTCAGGTTTTCGACAACTTTCTTGCACTTGAATTTCAGATTAATCCTTGGTGTGAGAATTTCCATCTAAACATTGGTTAAGAAATGTAACTAATGCATGAAAATACGTTTATGAATTCTGTGCATCAGTTGCACAGAAAAACTAGAGTTGTGCAGTAGTTTGCTGGGTTATTTGCTTTAGGGTGCCTTCATGACAGAGAGAGCTGTTGTGTACTTGGTATTAAATTTTGTCTTAAAGACTGTCCATCTGATGGAGAAGTAAAACTATTTAAGGACAGAAAATGACATTTTCTAACTGAATTTAAATAAGCGAAGTCTTCTCATTTTCTGCTTTTGTTGCATTATTGGAGTAGCAAAGGATGCTTGTTTATTATTTTATGGGGATTAGGCAATTGATTGTGAAAGAATAGCTACTATTAAATGAATGATCTGACAATTGTATTCCCATACCTCCAATTAAATTAATAAACTAAATAGCATCTGGAGCAGGAACATTTATTATGCAAATCTGCATAGATATTCTGATTAAAATGAGAGAGGATAATTTTGCTACATATTTCCTGATTTGGCGTCCTTCTGATTTCAGTTATGCCATTGGTGTAAGAGGCAAAAAAGAAAAAAATACTGTTAGAATTTGTAAATTTTATATTGAATGACAAGCAGAATTCACACACAATTTTACATTCTATTTCCAGAAACTGAATTCTCCTGAAATGACCAAAATGTGGACAGTCAACTCTGTGGTTTTTATTTGCTTGAAAATGTGTGTTGGCTTTTTCAGCCTGAAATAAAATGACCCGACCTGCAGTTTGGGATTAATAAAGCAGATGTTCTTGTCTGTCAACAGCCATTTATTTCCATGTTCAGGAAATAACTGCACTAATTGCTCTTTTGACCCACCACCTTGGCCTTTCAGTCACTGGTGTGATTTTTGTAATGTCATTATACCACATCACAGAAATGAAATGAATAAAGAGCAAATCTAAAGAAAATATGTTATTAAAAAAGGAAGAAAACATGGGGAACAAAAAGTTCCAACCACAAAAACAAAACAACAAAAAACCACCCACCCAAACAAACAAACAAAACAAAACCAAAACAAAACCAAAACAAAAAACCCAAACAAAACAAAAGCAAACAAACAGACAAGCAAAAACCAGACTGTCTTATCTCGTTCACATACTGCTAATTTACTACAGAGGAAAATCTATACTGTAAACAACAATGGTTAAATTATATCTTAATATAAAATCAAATATGATACAGTCTGAAAAATGAGAAGCTGCACAGTTCTACTTAAGAGGAGGCACTAGGCTGTGCAAATGCTGAAACTTAAATTATCAAAAATCATGTAAAATGTTATCTCTGTTACTTATAGCTTATTGTCTGGGAAATTGTGCTGAACAAAATAAATATAGTTTTTGAATCAACAATATCTTCTTTCTCTGTCTCTTGAGAGGACATTCATGCTAAAATATTGAAATCTAATTTGTTATACATTCCACTGAGTTTGATGAAATTAATTTGATTTTGAAGGCTCTGTTATTAGTAAGAAAAGCTGATATGGTTGCATTTTGTCTTAACATGACTGATAAAGGGATTTTTTACCGTTAAAATGCGACAAACTTCTAACACAATGATAGTTCTATAATTTAACATGAGACATTTTGTGAATGTGAAGTCAAATAAACCCAAAAAAGGAAATGTATCATTTACAATAAATCTTGCAGGAGTCTGCTCTGTGCTGATGGCTTTCTATGGTGATTGGCAATATGCTGTTTGTGTAACAGACTGCGTAATATGACAAAGTTCTGCAAATTAAACAAACACTCCAGGAGGAATTAAATTATTTAAAAAAAAAAAAAAGAAAAAAAACCCACCCAAATTATTACTGTACTTTTATTGAGACATTCCAAAATTATTCCAGTAAGATTCAATGTCAAATAAAAATAGTAATTCATGTTTGTCTTCCCTACATTCTGACTAATCTTGCACTTTTCTTTACATGGCCGCTCGAGAGTAAAAGTATATCTGAAGTCTGAAAGTGTGTCTGAAGACAGTACCTATACCTTTGATACTTGATTTAGTATCGAGTCCTAAATCTGTGTGATATATATTTATTTATTTATTTATTTATTTTTTCTGCACATTTTAATTTCTTCAGAACATTTTGAAGTCAAATTAGTTCTTGAGCAAATCGTGCCTCCTCACTTTGGAAACCATGCTTGGTTAAGAATAAAAAAAAAAAAATCATGACAAAAACAATAAAATCAAAGAGATCCATGCAAATTCAAAATAAGAATTGTAATGAAGAACACCTCCTAATTCTCCAGTCTCAGGAAAAATTTTACAGCAAAACTCAAATAAAATGGTGATGTATATTCTGTTTAATAAAGAACTAGGATTTTTTTTTAGGAATATGATGGTTTTTGTCCCTAATTAATAAGTTTTTTATTAAAAACACACAGAGAAAACTGCTCTGCAAGTTCGTAATGATCCTTTACGTGTGTTCACATAACTACTTTTAAGCCATGTTTTTCAATAAAATACTGACTATTACAACTATTACTCCTTTCCACAAGCAGGTATTTGTGGGGAGCTGGGTAGAAGTTGCTCACCCACTCTTTGCTGAACTTTAAACATTTATATAACATTTTTTTTGATCCCATAAAACCTCATAAAAATGAAACATTGCATGATTTCTGACTGAGGAATTCAGTTCTTTGCTTGACAGCAAAGGACAACATGAAAGAAGGAGCCCAACCCCTGTGTGTATAAATAATGCAGCACTCTGTGATGTTAACAGTTAGCCCATCAATCCTTGTCAAGAGCAGAAATTCACAGTTTATGAAAACAACTTTTGTGATGTGAAGGCTGAAGAAGATGTGCAGAGGGAGAAGTTTCATCCCACAATCACCTGTACCTTCATGAAGCACTCATTCTAAAAGCAGATAGACCAGCCAGCTGCCCTTATTACACACTAATTAATTTGCAATGGAAAAAATAAAAAACATGAAAAAGAATTATTTACTCCAACTTTCAGCTATTCATTATTTAACGTTACAGTTTCTGGGACAGAAATACCTGCCAAAAGTTATGGTTCAGTATCCTGAACTAGGCTTGAGAGAGGCATTTCTGTCCCCATGCACAGCATCATTAAGCCTGAAATGGAGACAATTTCCCTCAACTACAACACCTAGAATGATAACTATTAGGGTTTCTGGAAGAACCGCTGCTCTGAGAGACATCTGCTTGAGACAATGATATGATGACAAAGAAAGAAACCCGCCTTAAAAAAATCATGTGTATTCACATTTCAAAATGGTAATGACAGAAGTGATTGAATAAAGACACTATTCAGGTGATTGGGCCATGTTTCCTTCTATAATTTAAAAATAGAGCACATTCTGTGAAAGAGCAAGTATACAGGGAAAAATTCAACCCTTTTTATTCTTTCATGTTATGGGCATTAAATATAAATATGAACACATTTAGTATACATTATATAATGAGGCAGTGAAATTCCCAGCAGCTGATACGGAGGTAAATGTGCTGATTCTGCAGCCGCAAAGAGAATGACATATGAGTTTATGATGTTAGACACACAGATTTTTAGGGAGACACAATGCGTTTTACTGGTATTCTATACAGTGTGTGTTTTAAAGTTCAAGGTTTTGGTTCCACCACTGATGGGAAAGGAAGGCCATCATTTCTGTCTAAAAGAGCAGCCATAATTGTACTCAATTTATTTTGTGGCTACAAGAAATATGGCTTATTTTAAAGCTCTTAAAAAAAAAAAAAAAAAAAAAAAAAAAAAAAAAAAATTCGCTTCCATAATAATAAAGAATAATAAATAAGAATAAAACTTGCTCCAAAGGAGAAATCTCCAGGTAGCACCAAAGAATAAACAGTCCAGGAAACAGCCAGTCAACAGAAATCTGGTATAGTCATAGCGAAAAAAAGCACCAGTTCTGAAGCTAAGAAGAACCCTAAACTTCAAAACAAGACTGAAAAAGTACTTGCCTCCTGTAACATTTTCATGTTAAAATCAATTTTCAGAAAAAGAGCCTTAATAGTTTCCTGATTTATAGAATCATCTGTACAGTGCCCAAATTCACACCTATTCTTCCACAGCTGAACCACTGCTTAGAAGCTGAACCATAAATCATGTTGAAGACACACCTGTGTAGAGATGCAAAGTGTGAACATAGAAACAAATGAGCTCTGCAGTTCTTTTTAAGAAATTTGTAAGCTGTTTCTTCAGATTTAATGGCAAGGCAGCTAATTTGTTTCTCCTGAGGTAAAAGAGACCGTTAGAATAATTAAATTGTCCCACTTATTATTTGAAAAATAAGGTTTCTAGATACCAATAGCTCATCTACCTCCTTCTGCTTATTTTCTAGGCTGATTTGCTTACTTATGCAGGTAGAAAGTTCAGCTAAATTTCTATCTGGAACACTCTTGGCAGAGTGTATAAATGGTTTTAGAAAATGCATAAAATGATAATATCAACTTTGAATGTCCACTTGCTGGACGAGAAAACTACAGGAGAATCTAAATCTCAGAGTAAAAATGTCATGATTTTATCACAGGTCTTGTGAAAATCAAGGCAGTTATTTCTGAAAGCCTCTGTGATCAAGAGACTACTCACTTAAGCTGTAGCTTGTAGTTTTGGTTGAGAACTGCAGTGAACTTGTATAAAACCAGGTGTAAATATTTTTTCTAATTTTTACTTTTTCTGGTCTTGTAATCTGAGGAGATGCACCAGCTGATTTCACGAAAGCTGACATGGCATTACAAAAAGAAAATCAGATTATTCTAAGTGGAGAATTACCATTTGAATCCCACTCTGGGACTGGGCTGAAACATTCATTAATCCTGGGTGAAGATGAAGTGCTGACTTAAGATTTGGGTTTAATCTAATGGTACAATACTGTAAAAGTGTGTCCCTACTTCCAGAATTAGAATAAAGTAATGTCTGCAGACATTAATTTCTATCATAATAAATCCCCTCCTGCCTTAAAAAAAAGTATAATCTCTTGCCTTTCTAAAAGTCTACATATGAGCTACTTTATTAATTTGAATGTGAAAGAGCAGCAGGTCACTGCACTTCAGTCTGCTGTGTTATAGACCTTTTAAGCGTCTGATGTTTGGCAAATTGAAACACAAGTAGAAACAGAAAACAGCTTAAAAAGTAAACTCTTCTCTCTTCCATAGGTTACAAAGAGTTCATTTCTACGCCAACAGCCTCTGCAGGGAAAAAAGAATATGAACTATTCCAGTCACTTTACATCTTCATTAGTAAAAAATGGATCAAAAACGATTAAAGGGGGAATGTGGTTATATAACACGGTTCTGAATATTTTTACAACTTGTGAGAAGCCTTTCATGAATAGGCTGCTGTGCGGATTTGAGGAAAGCTGCCATCAGTCGATACAGTGTTTCATCAAAGGAAAAAGGAGAGATACTCTCCTGCCTTCTCAGCTAACAGCACTGATGACGCCACTCCCAGCACCCAACCCCAGCCAGCAGCAGTGATGCTTCCTGCAGAACCAGGGAGAGGGAAGAAAAAAACCTGTAATGAAGATACCCTGGTCCCCATCAACACAGCCTCCCACATCTCTTCTTTGTACATGCTTAACAAAGCTGGCAAAAATTGCCCATGCAGTCCCTGCATGCTGTCCTTTGGTTCTAGCTGTTGCTCACCCCAGTTGTGTCCATACAGTTTTTTGCCACTCGCTATGCCACAGGTGAATAAACCTGCATTTCTGTACCTGTTCATGTCTATGGGGTGAAAGGGGTGTATGAAAAGATAATTTATTTGTTTTATTTGTTTTGCTTTGCTTTATTTATTTTGTCCAATTAAATTTTTTCAGAAGATATTCCAAGTCATGGCAGAAATACCTTATCATTTCCCATCTTTATCCTTTACCCTTTACTTTTAAAGCTGATCAGGAGATCTTTATTGTTGTGCTCACTTGAAATAAAATATTTGCATTTCTTGTCCATCCCATTTTCCAAAGAGGAACAATGAATGCACATAGTTTAATCATTAGCACAGCCCTTCAAAATTAAGAGTTTGAAGTGTTTGTGATCTTCTCTAGATATCTTCCTTTCCTTCTCATCCTTACAGACTTAAGAGCTTTCAGATGCACATATTTCTACTGGTCTGGATTGTTTTCTTTCCACTTTCTACTGTCACTTCAGCAGTGAACCAAGACAATTTAAATCAAAACCCAGATGCTTACTGTGGATTTATAACGTTTAAATGAAAATTCCTTATTTTTATACACATTTTAGATCTTGTTTTTGCCTTTCCATTTCTTTTTTTCACTTCAGGTTGGCAATTTGAAGGGTTTGTGTCTAAGTTTGTGCATACACACACATATACTTATCTCCACACTTTTACATTTATACATATTTTATATATATAGAAATTAAAGTGGTGTGTTCTTGGTTTTACTTGCATTAGACGTATTCATTCCCTGGTTGCTAGGCAATCTTTAATCTCAACACTGGTGAATTTATCTTTTCCCATCCTAAGCAAATCCAAATTTGAAAGTTGAGCAATTAAAAAGTCATCATTAACAGTTTTTAAACCCCTGATTATGCTTCATTATATCCTTCTATCTTCACCAAAATGAAATACTGTACAATATAAAATCTAAGCATATTCTCATTACACTTTGAAAAGTATTGATTGATTTCCAATTCTATTTTGGATATCAACTCTTAAACACCTTATTGGCAATATGTTCTTACAAAAGGTGCCAAAACTATCAAAGTGATGATGTTTTTTCATATTTACACTGCATAAAGACCCTGGATTTTGCTTCAGATTTAATAATTTCCCTCTGTGTAATCTCAATGCCCCAGTAACCAGGCATTGGTTCAGAATGAGAACCTCCACTCGATTTCAGCTTTTTTGGGAATGAATCCAGCCCATCCCCACCAAAATCCCTCTGCAGGCAGGAGTAAAAGGAGTGTAGGATGTGGAGACCACCAAGGGATCCCCTTGCAAAGACCACCAGTGCTCCAGATAAACATTTTAACCAACACGCCAGGACTGAACGTGCTTCCCTGCATGGACACCCTCCACAATGACCTCTTCTATTACACTAAACCCTATGCATAAAGAGAATAAAGCAAAATATTCTGTAACTTTTCATCATTACGGTTAACCAGTTTTACTGCATTCACTTCACACATTTTTTGGTCACATTGATTTTTTGTTTTTTCACGACTCAAGTCCTGCCACTGTGAAAAAAGGTACATCACCTAAAGTGATACAACAGAAGTGCCAGTTTTCATAATTTTCTTTCTGACTTTACAGGAAGGTGATGTTACTGATCAGAATATCAATTAAGCACTGCAAATATGTGCCTCTCATTTGAGGGATATGCAATAGTAAGGGCATTATAGCTATCAGCTGCAATAAAGAACTGATTCTGTTTGTTTTGGACAATGCAGCTGGCAGTACCATGTAATCTCTGTGGATGAGTGATAAAAATCCTTTAGGTCATTTTTGCTAAAAGCCTCTGGAAAGACAGATGCAATTTTTACCTCATTTGTCCCAACTTGCTCACAAACAGAATGAAATCCGAAACTTTTACACTTAGAAAAACGCACTTATAGATTCCACAAAATACTTGTCAATGAGGTTGCTTCCTAGATCTTTCTCAAATACTATATAAAACTGGATTAAATAATAAATCTACCAGGTTCATTGCAACTCAAGCCACCAAGCAAGAATGCCAGGATGGGTCCACAGTGGCTCATCTGGTGCCACCTCCCTGCTCCAGGCAGGGCCACCCAGAGCACATGGGATTGTGTCAGGTGATGTCTTAAGCATTAGCTTTCACATTTGCACACCCTTTGCTGCCTAGGGTGTAGTTCTGAGCCTCATATTAAGTGTCAGTAAGTTCTCTTCAGAGAGTAGGTAGACAAAACAAATCCTTTTCCTGCTGAGGACCAAGGATAACTTTCAGCCCAACAGCTTAAACAACGGTAGATTGAAAACAAGAAGGATGGGACCTCACAACCTGAAGCTGTAACTGGACAATTAAACCCCAATATGCAAATGGACCAAAACATATAAAAATGTAAGATCTCGTAACTGATCAGCCATTTTTTGTGACTATTCGGGGTCCACCTTGCATGCAACCTTGGTTTGGCTTCTGTCCTGTCCAAGGTGGATCTTGGAGGCCTGTCAATAGATACCTACTTTATTCTCTAGCTCTGTCCAGTCTCTGTTTCAGGTCAGCCTTTTTAGGCATGAGTTTCTGGTGACCACAAAGAGACAAGTGAAGCATCTGAAATCACAGGTAACTCTGGAATATCCCCAGGGAGGCAACTCCACAGCCTCTCTGGTCTCTGTTCAGGGCTGGGCACTGTGCAGGGCAGAAGTTGTGTCTCCTGTGCAGGGGGAATTGCTGGGCTCAGTCCCTGCCCGTGGCTCTGGTGCCACTGCTGGGCTTGGAGCAGAGCCCGGGCCTGCTCTGCCCCTCCCTGCGCACAGGGACACCCAGGGACACCCAGGGACACTCAGGGACACCCAGGGCTGAGGCCCCTCTCAGCTGGGGCTCCTCTCCGGGTTGAACAGCCACAGCTCCCTCAGCCTTTCTGGACAGGGAGATGCTCCAGGCCCTGAATCACCTTTGTGCCCCTCCACTGGACCTGCTCCACGAGCTCCATATCTCTCCTGTCCTGAGCTGGACACAGCATGCCAAGAATTGAGTGTTAACCGCTGAGGGCACACAATCCATGCAGCAGCATGTGACAGGAAGACACCTAAACACAGATTTAGCCAAGGTGTAAACTGGACTATGATAAATTCATTTGTTGCTCCCATGTTGTAGGCGCTGCCTCGCACTGTTACAGACGCTTCGCTACACAATGGTTTACAAGAATATAAGTAAGGAAAGTGTTTATATGTGCCAAAATCTCATCTCAGTATGGCCACACTGCACAAACAAACTATATTATTGGCACAAACAAACTATATTATTGGCAGTGTTTTTAAATTTATTTTCATTATCTGCTGTACACTGTAAACCAAGCCTAAAGTAGGTGGGCAGCAGCTTGGAAATCCTTACTGCTTCTATGGAGCAATGAAAATGAAGAGCTGAGAACAGTAACTAAAAAGGGATGAAAAAGGAACAAGTCAGGTAGAAAAGAGTAAATTATAAATGTTCACAATCAGAGTGACCAAGAATGTGATCTTTTACTATACTCTGTTGTAACAGGAAGCTTAATCATTATTTTAATAATAGTACATGTAGATCCTCAACTACTGAGCTAAACAACTACTGTCTTTCAGATTCTGAATGCAGACAAATGCTCCCAAAGCAGTCAGTTTGTTGTCTGGCATCACAAAATGCCCAAAACATCTATGTGGAGGAATGAAGTGCATGGTAACTTCTTTGACTCACACGGCCAAGTCATTAACCTGCCCCTCACCATCCCAGATACATCCCAGCAGCCACAGTGGGCCTGGAAACAAACTTAGTCTCCCACTCTGACTTAATAGCAGGGAAGAAGCAGGAGGAGGGTTATCTAACTGGCCTCTATTTTTTGTTTGTTTGTTTTGTGCATTTTTTTCCTCCAGCTTTATTAACTACATCCAGGTAATGTAGTGTGGTTGTAAAGCAATGCAATGCAATGTAAACCCTATTAGTTAGAACAGGATGTCCACATCATTTCATATTTGAAATGCAGTTGCTGTTCTTTGACACTTAACACAGTCCTGTATCTGCATGCAGAGTATATATTTATAAAACACAGGACTAAGCACAGAGTAAATCCCAAAAGGAGGGAAAAATATGAAGAAGGGGATGAGAATAATGAATATTAAGAATATATCTCCACAAATAAATTTAAGCTATTAAAATAAAAATAGCCAAATTAATTCACTCCTTCATCCAGTGTACAGGAACAAAGGAAGTAAGGTGATTGCAGTTTAATAGGTACAAATAAAGTTATAAGCATACATCAATGCCTACTGATCCTTTTCCACTTTCCACATCTGTGAACATGGGATGCTGCAACAGAGGACTGTTGGGCTTTTTCAGATTAAGAACAAAGTCCTTACGTGGATTTGTATAGGATTAGCACCAGACCTCTGGAATATGTTATATATCTATCCATCTATCTATCTATCTATCTATATATGCTTCTGTGATTACCACCAGTCTTCTACTTCTTGCTGTCCATCTATTTCAGCTTACTTTCAAATGTGCTGATAGAATTAACTTAATTCAGTTTTCTTCCTCCCTTCACCCAAAACACAAAATGCACACCAGTTCAGCCCCCAACCTACACTTACAAGTGTAATTTTTTATATTTTGCCATTGCTGCACAGCAATTTATGCCAGCAAAAAACAACACAGCAGTTACAGCACAACCAAGTGATTAGAGAAGCCTCATTATTCACCAACAAAACAGAAAAAGAGTTGTAGTGAGTGCACAAGTATGTTGCTGCAGCCTGATCTTGACAAAGACACCACAATTAAAATGACTGATAAATAGATTATAAAATTCCAGTCTGAAATTCAATGTATTTCTTCTCAAATGAAGGTATTAAAAACAACCCAGAGGCTTATTAGGGAATTCCTTTTTCTCTATTTGTGGGACTCATTAAAGGAATCATGTGTTATTTTACATGTGTTGTAGTTATGTGTTTGCCACTGGAAACACTTTTATTTATTGGAGTACAGCAACACAGTGATTTTTTTTTTTTTTTTTTAAATAGGTGCTGCTCCTTCCCTTTCCCAAAGTCAAATTATTGTCTGTGCACTCCTCTGCTTTGCTGGGACCTACAAACATTTTAACTGCTGCCATTTCCTTGCTTTGATATCTTGACCTCAAACTAACTCTCTGAAAATTCATTTTCCAGTGAGCTGTCCCAGACCACGAGGCAGTTAGTCACCACTGCAGGGCTAGGACATAACCCTTGCCCTAAATTGAGCTTTTTGCCCCAAAAGATGTTCTGTTTGGCACTAGCCCTGCAGCCAGGACACAGCCACTGCTGCCCCAGATTGAACTGCCTGAAAGACAAGGAGCGTACAACACTGTACATCCTGGATGATAAAAGCACTGTTTGCATAACACTTGACACCCCTGCAGATTTAAGGACCAATAAATCTCCCAGCAAAGTTGGAAGCAAAAAACCTCTTCCAGGGAGCTGGATCAGAGCACTGGGACTGGGCCATGAGCTGTTACACAACAGCTTCTAACGAGATCAGCAGAATCCATTTAAATCCAAAGGGTACCTGCCCTACACTGGTGCCAGTCTAAATTAAATCCATTAACTCCATGGTGTTGCTCCAGCTCAATATTGTCAACAGCAGCAGTACTTGAATTGTTTTCTCCATTAATTGAAGCACAGATTTTTTTTAAGACCATTTCTTAGGCTTTAATTTCCTTATAGTATTCCTTCTATCCTTTCCTCCAATTTCCTGTCTCATTTTTCAATCCAGCAACATTTAAACCACATTTTCTATTTCTCATATGTTTCTGATTAGTTCTTTACTTTTAGCCAGATGGGTTTTTTTTAAATTTCAGCCTCAGTTGAGAGTGTTTGTCTTTCAGTTTGTGTACACTCTTTTATGATTTTCCCCTTGTTACTTATCTGCTACAGCTTTCTTGCTATGCAGTTTAAAGCTATTATTTTTAAGAAGAATCTAGAAACTCCCAAGTACTTTAGTGTATCCTAGTGGCATATCAATTATGTCTCAGTGGTGTTTCAGAATGCCAGGATACTAACCCAGAAATTGCTGTAAACGGCTCCTTCTAGTCTTGCTCTAAACCAAACATGCAAGAGGTATATGAGACAATTTGGAGAAATCAATAAAAAATCCCCCCATTTATTCCCTGCTTGTGTTGTACAAAAAAAAAAAAAAAAAAAAAAAAAAAAAAAAAAAAAAAAAAAAAAAAAAAAAAAAAAAAAGCCTAAAAGGAGGCAGACATTTATTGCACTAGACAAAGGTATTTGCTGGATTCTCTTCTTATGTTATTCAGAAATAAAGTGATTTAGGTTATGAAAGCTGCATTTGAAGTACCAGGATATTTTATAAAGTTCAAGAAAAGTCAGCTCAAACAACAATTTCAGCATTTTGCAATCTGTTTCTTCTTTATTCACCTACCCAGGCAGGTGACAGAAACGAAGACAATGCAATATGAATATTTTCCTTTCAGCAGCTGCCAAGGAAGGCTGACAACACTATCTGAAAACTCACCTTTTGAAAGCAATCTACGAGGCATCACAATAGAAACCATCTTGAGTCATTATAGATCAAAGCCAGGCACTACTGCCCTCCACTACAGCTCTATTGAAACATGTTATAAATGAATAAATAAAAGTTTAGCACAAAGTAAATATGGTAAATTTCATTGTCAGGAGTGAAATGAAGAAAACAGGTCTTCCCAGATGAAACATATTAGCATGAAAATAGATTAAAAACCATGAAAATCATTGCATTTATCTAGAGACCTCTGTATTTATCTTCAAAATCACTGGCTGGAGATTGCAGGTGTAAGCATTTCTGGAAATGCTTATCTATTCAGCATCATGAGCTGTAAGTTCCATGAACTTTTCTTTCCTTGGGTCTTGGATTGCTTCTATTTTTAACAGCAAAATTATCAGTACCTCCCCACAATCATCCACTTCCTCATCAATCCATCTGATACCTGTTCCTAAAGAAATCAGATGCTTTCTAATAAAGCAGGTCCAAAGATTATTGATTTTGGGGTGTGGGTATTTTTTGTTTGTTTGCTGTGGGGGGTTTTGGGGTTTGCTTTTTTTAGTTGTTCTTTCGGGTTTTTGGGGAGTTTGGGGATGTTTTTGTATTTTTTTGGAGGCATTGGGGGTTTTTGTTTGTTTTGGTGAGGTTTTGTGCTTTGTTTTGTTTTTGTTACAAAACCCTCCTCCTGCTGCAACTCCAATCAGAGTAAACAGAACCAAACAAACACAGACTATTAAAATTACTGTGTGGAACCAGCAAACACACCTCTGCTTATGGCCATGCAAAAACAGAACAAACAAACCCCAAAAAATAACCCAACATAAAACCACAAAACCCCCTGCAAAACTACAAAAAAAATTCCACAAAAACTATATGAGGTCCATTAGTGAATCCCCACAGGTGATTCAACTAATCATTCTACTGCCAAGTCTTTAAACTACATTGCCCACCAATCTGTATCAAATATTGCCCAAGAGTTGATATACTTCTGATATACCAAAGATGAGTGATATCACTCAGCCCTGCCAAGAAGAAAATCAAAAATTAAGCACTAGAAGTTGTGATTGGATTATGCCTGGCTCTATGTAATGAACCCATTTTATTATGTGTAACATAGATCCTCTAGAGATCAAAAATCCCCTTTTTGTGGTACCACTGCCAATGATTGCATGACATTCTATATCCAGTTCTCGCTGCTTTTATAACAAAGGGAGAAGTGACTGACACTCCCTGCATTCCTCCTTTAGCAGTGTATTAAGCACTTCTGCTAATGAAATCTCTAGATTTTAAAGAGACTTAACTGTGTTTTTTTCCTCTCTGAACAAATTTGGCAAGAGCCTGGATGTTTTCTCTTAGCTTGAGGGTTTAGGGTATTTTTTTTGTGTGTGTGTTTGTTTTGTTCTGTTTTCTGCCTGCAGCTTACTGTTGCCATATAGGTCAAAGTTCCAGGTGAACATAGAACAGAAGCAGAAGTATCAAACATTCATCTTTTCACTGACAGACTACAGCAGAGAATCTGAGCAGGGCATTTCTCAGGGCAGAACAAACCCAAAAGATCTCAGTAGCCATAAAGAAAGGAGATCAGTCCTTATGTATGATCTCATTTCCCCCTGGGAAAATGTAACTTTATGGTTACACTGATGGTGAGTGATTTTTACTATAGTTCTCAGGAAATATTAAAAAGTTCTGTAGATTTATTTAACTTTTACTTTGTTGTTTTTGTGTTTGGTTTGGTTGCTTTGTGGGTTTTGGGTGGGGGCTTTTTGCTGATTTTTGTGGATGCTTTTGGCATATTTGGTAGGGTTTTTTTTCTTTTCCTTGATTTTTTGGGGGGTATGTTTTGGGTTTTTTGTTTATTTGGTTTGGGGGTCGTTTTTGTTTGTTTGTTTGTGTGTTTGGGGTTTTTTGTTGGAATTTGTTTTGTTTGTTCATTTGATTTTTGATTTTTTTTTCTTTTCTTTTTCATTTGGTTTGGTAGTTTTTATTTGTTGGTTTGGCTTTTGTTTGTTTGTTTTTCCTTTTTTATGTTTTTGGGATTTTTTGCTAAGGGGAAAATACAATCCCTGTCAGAATTAAGATCTAAAAGCCAGTCTACCATTTCCATTCTCCTGTATGCCAGGGTACTTTGATATGAATTACTGCCCTGCCAGAATCCAAGCAGGAAAAGAGACATCAATTGTTAATAATTCACAGAAAAAAAAAAAAAAATCCTGATTAAAAACCCCAACAACATCCAAATATGCATTATTTTAGATGGTTATTTAAAGAATGTTGTTTGAGATACTGCTTTTAGAAGGTCTGGTGTTCAGCATTTGAGAAAGGCCACTCTAACAAGTTTAGATGCCTTGAAAATCCGCTGCAGAGTGGCCCCACATGATTCCCATATGTGAAATTCCAATTCTAGATCTGCTGAATGAGAAGTCTCACAATAATCCTAACATTTCAGGCAATTACCTGATTTGAAGTGCAATCTGTTCCATGGACATCAAAGGGGCTCTTGAAAGACTAAGCAGCCTCCCCGCAAAGAGCGTCTTGCAGGTTTTGTGATCCCAGTCTTGAACATCAAATTAAATGGAAACCAGGCTTACAGGTGCTCCCAAATCAAACCACTTCTATGTACACATAGCTGATTTTAGTTCTGAGATTCATAATCCTTCAGAAATGTGGATTATCATTTTGGCATTCAAAATGCTTAGCTAATGCCAGTGTGTTCCCCAGTTGTTTGGACACAGGAATTGTATCACACTGCTCCTCTCACTTCCCTCCTACCCCTCACTTCTTATTTTTAAACAAACAAAATGGTCAGGATGTGTCAGGATCTCCTTTAGATGTCCATGTAGCTAAGACATTTCACAGAATCACCAAATCAATTAGGTTGAAAATTACATCCAATATCTTCCAGGCCAAACTGTACCCAATCCCCAACTTGTCCCCAGCCCAGAACATTGAGTGCCACATCCAGGAATTCCTTGGACACCTTCAGGGATGGAGACTCCATACCTCCCTGGGCAGCTCATTTCAATGCCTGACAAGTTCTTCAATTAAGAAATTCTTCCTCATGTCCAACATGAGCCTTCTCTGGCACAGCGTGAGGATGATTCCTCTTGTCCTATCACTGCTTGCTTGTGACACCCATCTGGCTGCACCCTCCTGTCAGGTAGAATGCAGGCTGTCTACCTGAAATGTTTTGCTTATTTCAAGTTGGACTGTACTCTGAACTCCAGCTTACAAACCCAAAAATAGTAAGTAACAAACTGTTGAGCAATATTATGGGGTCAGTAATTTATGGTATCATTGAATTTAGAGCATCTCTCTCTCTCTCTGCTCATCTCTGGAGCTGCTCAGAGGGGACACATCCATTTTGTCATCTTTCCCTGTGTCCTGCTCTTTTCCTTGTTCTCTTAGCTCCCTGCAGTCCAGCTGGCAGCCACATGCACAAGCAGGCATTGTGCCTCCTAGAAAGAACACACCTCAGTCTCTCCCTGCAGTATTGTGAAGTGGATTTGGAATGTTCATTAAATGTCTAACCTGATGCAAAATTCCAACTTGAATCAAACACCAACCCTGCTGCCTGGTCATCCTCTTTCATAATGCTGAGTCACAGAGACTTTCTGCTCAGAATTCCTGGCCTTTTTCACATCTAATTCTCCTTTTTCAGAGAGAACTCCAGACCACCTTTAATCTACAGTCCTCTGCCCTCATGTAGTAAATAGGCAACAATGTATTCCACTTAATTATGTAATAAATTACACCAAAAAACTGTCCTGTGGAAAACAGTGGCTGATCCTGTGTCTGCTGCTGCCTGGCCTTCCACAGGTAGAATTTCTGCATCAGATCAAACGAAATAAAAAGCACACTGCCAAGCCACCAGCAACCGGAGGAACGCCTCTCAGTGGAAGAAATGCTGTCATTTCTCATTGTCACAGCAGAAGGTAGTAGGTGTGAAATAACATCTCCTCCTCCAGGGCTTTCCTGGAATTTTGTGATTTGCATGATTAAAAAAAGGGAGAAGTCATAATAATTTTAGTTTCTAAATATGAAATGCATTGAGAAGCCAGTGCCTGTGTTTTTATTACTTATTCATGAGGCTAAAAACTGACAACAGTTTGCAAGACTCTCATGAAACTTATTTTTTATAAGGATGCACTTATGAGGCTTTCTGTAAGAAATGTAACATAATGTAATCCTGTGGTACACATTTTTATGTTAAAATGGCAAAAAAATTATCACTCTTACCACCCCATTCAGGAAGTGTCAATTATATAAAGTAGATTTTAAAGTATGGTGTTACTCTCTACTTCAGGGCCAAAGAGATTAAAAAAAAAACAGTGAAAGTATGGGGATGCACCACTGACAGGTTAGTGATTCTTTAGTTACACACCTACAAGACAAAAGCTTGATTTAATTGAGTTATAAAGACAATGTTTATTCTATTATGAAAAACTGAAGAACTCCTTTTCTGTGTGCAATACAAATCCTGACTTTTGTTTGTTTCAGAATGCATAAAGGCACATGCAGTGTCTACACTCACCCATATCTTGATATTTTACTAGTTCTATATTAAAATAAAAAAAAATTAAAAGCTTATCAAAATCATCAGAGGATATTTACACAGGAATAAACATGGTGTAAGGAAAATAGTTGAACCCATTCTCTTCAGATTTGCAGAGAAAACGAAATGTTCAGCAGCGTAACTAAGCACATATTTATTGCAAATAAGTCACCTGGTCTTTTTTTCAGTCTATCCAAGAACACTTGCCAGACAGAATACTATGGTAGGAAAAATATTATTTGAATAATCCCTCCATATATCTCATGTCATGAGCCGACAGGATAATTTCCAGCCATAACACGTCTCTCTCATCTCTAGTCCTATCTCAAATTTCAATTTTTCTTCAAGCACATAGAAATTAAAAAGGGAAGAGACAAAAATAAGCCAAAGACAGTAAAAGATAACATCAGGTAAGCCAAGCTCTGAATACCAACAGGCACCCAATGGTTTTGCTGTGATTATCATCCTCTCCATGGCAAAAATCAAAAGGGATTATCTGGGCCATAATTGGGGATAGATTCCAAAAATTCTTTGGTTTTTGCAATCAAACCTTGTTCTATTCCTTTAAATGGTCAATGAGGATTATTAAAAAAAAAAAAAAAAAAAAAAAAAAAAAAAAAAAAAAAAAAATCAAGTTAGCAATGAATTATAAAGAAGCAAAGAAGCAAGTGGGAGAATTCATTACAAGTAAATGGGAGCTTATTTTGGGATCTTGTACCGGCATGGGTATGGACGTTGCTACAATACAACATATATGTACTATAAATTAAATTTTCAATTCAGTATTGCTCAATATACCTCAAAAACAGCCAGCATAAAATCGCACATGGAAATGATTTGGAAAAGAAGGTTTCTTCCTTAAAGTTGACATTAAATTACCATTACTTCATTTTGTAATGAAAAAACCATGAATGAAAAAAAAAAAAGTAATTAAAAAAACCAAAACAAAACAAAACAAAACACGTCTCACTCAAAAACTTGTGTTGATGTTTTATTAGTCCAGTCTTACCATGACAAAAAATTTTTGTTAGAAATTTAGTAAGATGACCTTGCTAAGAAATTAATTAAATGAAAAGCTCCATTGATACGTAAAGAATATGAATTCTCATAGCTAGCAAAATTTAATTGCATTATAAATAGATGGCATTTATACAATATAAAACTGTGTATAGTTAATTGTACAAATAAATACATTGCTAGTTTAATTTTCCAGGAATCTAGCTGATTTTCCATTTGAACTAATAAAATGTCTGTATTTCACAAGAAACTGCATCACTGCGAGTCATAATTAAGTACTTTAATAGTATCTAAATATTTATGTGGTCCTTTAGGATGCCAGCATCTGGCTTTGATTCAGCCTATGGAAATTTTCAGTTTTCTCCAAATTTTAATTCTGCAAAGAATAGCCTGTGTAAAACCAAATCACGGCAATGAGTTCAAAATTTACTTTATCATTAATACAATAAGAGGTGAGAAGTGACTTTCTGTAAGTAATTGCATCTTCAGTGAAGTCCAAAAACATATAAGCTACAGCTGAAATAATGAACAATCAGAGTAATTTATGATGAAATACTATTAGTATGATTAATCATGGTCATTTATGATAGAATTCTTAACTCTCCAGGGCAGCCATAAGAGCCTGATATGTGAGATGAAAGCACAGCATTAACTACATTTTTAAGCTATTCAAAATGTTGCTTATGAGCTCCTAATCCTTGAAACTCTGCACAGCACACCCAATTGTGTTTTGTGGATATAGGTGTAGAACTCTTAAAACTATTTAGTTTTTTCACAGGGTCTGGTTTTTCATTTTTATTTTTCTTTAAGAGACAAGCTGTGACACACAAAGAAATAATTTAATGTGCTATCCACTGCATGTGAATAATTCTTGCTGATAATTCATCACAGACAAAGCATGTGGACTATTAATGCTAAAATCCCACATCTTTCAATGTTAACCCAGTACCATCCAGCCTAAGAGAGAGCTTGGAATAAAGAATTGTGTCCTTTTCTTTTCAGTCTACTTACCCAAGATACACTTCTAGGCAACAAAATTATCATATATTTACTTTTTTGTTGGTGGTGGTGGTTTTTTTTTTTTTTTTTTTTTTTTTTTTTTTTTTTTTTTTTTTTTTTTTCCCCTTCCAATTGCACCAATTTCCAGTGCTTGAAAAGAAGACTGTCTTAAGAGATTTGCCTGAAAGGGCCAGTTAAGACAGGTTTGCCCAAAAACTTATGTTAAATTTATGTTAATGCCAATGCTTTTGGTGTTAAGATGATGTGTGGGGGAAAAAAAAAAAAAAATCCCATTGCACTCAAACCGCAGCATAAGAAAATGCAATTATCAAACAAATGAGCAAGGCAATTTCCAAACTTTCCCAAAACTAAAATACAGATATGACTCAGTTCTTTGTCAGGCCGACAGAGAAAGTCTGCTGTGGCTAATGACTGTCCTCCCACTAGGCATCAACTGAAATGTTTGTCCCAAATTTTAGAACTTTCAGTGTTTTCTTTAAATACCCCAATGCAAGCAAGGGATTGAGTGTATCTCTCAGGTCTGGAAGACATCTTTATAACATTAAATTCATAGCTCACATGTGAATTTGGAGAACACAGATGATCCTGAACAGAATCAAGACATTAAAGGAAACCAAGAGTACTCTGCTTTTCAAAATGAGAAGAGCTCATAATGACTTAAACTTGAGTCATGATGTGAAACATTTTATGATTTTTCAAAAGCTTTGATATAGACAATACCATTCTATTTCAATTCCAGGCTTTGCCAGAAGCACTGGTGATGTACAATATATTGAGTGGGGGCTTAACTTCTCTGGAGCTAATTAAGCACAAAAAGAAGCAGCAGTGAGACAGCAGCCCCATACAAAAGGGACAGGAAAAAACCTCAATCCAAACACTCAAGATTAAAAAAAGTATTACCTTCTTTTTTTTATTTTTTTTTTTTCAGAGACAAAAAATAATTCAGAAACTTCTTTTTAATATTTACTGAAGCCTATGGAGTCAAGCAATCAAGTTCACAAATATAATTTACCTAACCATTCATCCCCATTAAACAACAGATTTAGGGAATATTATACAGCATGAGTCATAGTAACCAGCAAAAGCGACAGGCCCAACAGAGACCCCTTCCTGGGTGCCCTCTTCTTAATAATTACTTTGCAAAAAGAAAGAAAAAAAATTTTTTTTTTTTTTAGAGGCCCCATGAAATATTCAATACAAATATGTTACTGAAAGTGCAGTGAGAAGGGTGGAGGAAAGCAAAACATACAGACTTCAATTTCTCTCTTCAGATCCAAGAATGCCTCAACATTCCAGCCAATGATCAGGAAAAAAGATGGGATGACGATTAAAAAAAAAAGGTGGGGGCTGGGGGGAAGGAGCTTAAAATTAAATAATTTTCAGCTGTACTGGTGGGTTACTCAAGTTATCACTTCTCCTTTTGAACCAGAGTTTCCAAAATTGGCCAAAACAAAACTCTAGGGAAAAACTGGAAGAAGTTGATGACTTCCTGACTTCTGAGTCTTATAATGATGATCTTTTTAGGGCCCATATTTGATTTCACTCTAAATCTACATAGGACCCCTTTGAATTGATTATGCATAGTTCATAATTATCCAGCAAATATTACAAGAGTTTCTGAGAGGGAAATTAAAATATTATAATTATACCATGCTATTTAAATTTATTTAGAAGTCCACAAAATGTAATTTGGACAGACACAGATAAAACACAAGCCCCCAGCATTAAACATGACCCCTAGGCAACCAGATGCACTGCAGAAAATTCTTCCAATTGGAGGAAAAAGAGATAAAAAAAAGTGAAGTCCTGTCTTCACAAAATATCCTGTCAGAACAGGTTGTGGAGAGATTAATGTTATTAGTAAGTTGTCATACAACAACTCTGTATTAATTTGAGTCTCAACCCTATAATCTGTCTCCTAGAATGCATATTATAAGTCTCATTAAAGTTAATGAGGTTTTGACGAGGCTTCAAACTTGGACTGGATTTTATGACTGTGCACTAAACATTTCAGTCAGACTGGTTGAATGCATTCTAATTTTGCCAGGTTGCTTTGGGGTTTGCATCTTCCCCCCCACAAAACTATCTTATTTTGGTGAATTTCAGGAATCTGTGTCTTTAATTATGAAATTATCTTAATCACAAATCCAGGTACTGTATATTCATGCTACGACACAGCATTTATTTTGAAAGTCTGCTGTAAATACAGCTTTTTTAGTTATTTATGCAAGATGAAGACCTCCACAGGCTGACAGGAATGTAAATGGAGCAGACAAGTGTGCTGGACAAAATACCTTCTGAAGAACTCCCCTTACTAATTGGCAACAAATATTAATTCAGTATTAAACTGTCTTCTTCCCGAGCAAAGGAAAAAAACAAAAAAAAAACCAACAACAAAAAAACCCCTAACTAAATAAACCAAAGCAAACAAAACCCAACAACAACAAGGAAAAAAAAGACATCCAAAATGCAGAATCCACAAGGCTACATCTATGTGACAATACTACTCCTCAAGGGAATGAAAAAATTTGCCACAGTGAGAATGTTGGTACTTTGCACACCACAATGCAGAAGAATCCACAGATGGCTTCCGTTGATTTTTGGTATTTTCATCTGAGGAACTCACCACAAAAACAAAAACAACTAAACCAGGACAAAAACAAACAAAAAACCCTATAAAAATATGCAGATTTTCTCATTAAAATTCTCATCATGGCTTTGAAATTGTCACCAAAGCATGGAATTAAGTGCAGTCCAAAAAAACCCTCAGGAAATAGTTGTTGAGGATCATTGTTCTCAAATTCAGTGAAGGGAGAACTGCATTTACTCCAGTTAATCTGAAAACTTCCATAATTCTTTCAAGACATGAAACATATTTGTGGAAAATGAAGAAATGATACAGAGTTCTTATGCTACCACATTATCTAAAAGAACAATATTTAGTACAGATCTGGATGCTCAAGGATCATTACTGACTTCCTGATCTCACACTGCTCTTCAGGTGATTCATGAGGTAATTTTAGTGGGATTGCCACAGAACCAATAAAATTTTACATGTGTAATATTGTTTGTGAGGAATTCTCCACAAATAAGAGCGTACTAAATTCTAGAATCTGGCATTGTTTCACATTCTCTCAGCTCACCCTGAAATATGACATCCCTTTAAAAGCTGCTTTCTGGTTGAGCTGAGACCAATTATCACTCAGTGGAATTAGGAAAACACGTAGGAAAACAAATATGAAATGGTATCAAGGGTTCTACCTGCAATAATGACTCTTTGAGCAAAAGATCTTCCTTTAAAGCGGCCTGGATTTCAGGCAGTTCTCTCCATGACATTGAGGTGTTATCTATCTCACCTCAGCTCAAAAGTCTTCACTGTAATGTTAAAAGCTAATTGCTTGCTTGTGTTCTGCCCTCAAATTTTGCAGCCAAGAACACCTGCAAAATTCAATTGATTTTTCTACTGTAACTTAGATTTATTTCCTTTTTTCCTTTTTTTGTGATAGAAATTTCTTGATTTAACAAACCATTGTTTCCACAACTGGGACTAAATCTGACAATTTCCACAAAACCCCCTGGCAAAAATCCCCATGTTTCAGAGTGCTGCATCTAGCACCCCAGCTGTGATAGTCAGGCTCAAAAGAACATCCAAAAATGCCAAAAAAGCCCATCATTTACTCTGAGCAGGCATGGGCCATAATGTTTTGTGAGCCTTTAAGAATTGTTTAGTTCTGAATAGACAAGAATGGAGTGTCCAAGGTCACATTGGAGGGGACTTGGAGCAACCTGGGACAGTGGAAGGTGTCCCTGCCCATGACAGGGGTGGCACCAGATGGGGTTTAAGTCCAAACCATTCTATAATTTCCTGATTCTATGAATTGCACCAAATCCTGGAATAACTGCACTGTCATATCCACAGTGAAAGATTACACAAACATTTCCTTGATTTGATTTTTTGTTGCTTGTTGTTTTGTTTTTGTGTTTTTGTTTTGTTTTGGTTTGGTTTAGTTTGGTTTGGTTTGTTTTTTTCCTGTAATTAGAAAAGTAATGTTTATTGAAGTACCTGTCCCAAATTAATTTCTGTAACTCATTGAAGGCAGTTTCGTACATGCAGACAAGCACAATATGAAATTAGGCCCCAGATGCTCAGCAAATATTGAATATGTAAGCTGTAGAAGTTGTTTTATACTAGAGATTAATTGCTACTTTTTAGAGTGTGAATATTCTGCATAAGAAATAAAAGTATGTAAGAAGTTAAGTAACTGAAGATCGAAATATTAAATCTGAGATGCATATTGATTATATTAATATTAACTTCCTCCATTAAAAAGAATAGATATCTAAACATTGAAAAAACAATGTTCTCACAGAAATGTACTGAACTATTTGATATTATCCACCTTCTTTAATGACAAATAAAGCATTTCTTATTATTTTGTGGTCATTAAGTGGAACAAAATATATCACCTATAAATAAGCTAAATTTGGGGTACTTTTATATTTTGGTAGGTAACTAGATTCCACTGACAATACTCTGGAAAACAGTGTGAAAGAAGTAATGAAAATTACAGCCCAGTCCATCACAAAATCTTGGGCACAACTTTGTGGGTGTTCGCAAGAGCAAGTGAGAGGAACATTTAGTCTTGACTTGATACTAAGCAGTTTTATTGTTACTTTAATGTGAGAACCTGTATTTTAAATAGAATTCAGCCATTATAAGAAATGGTTGCAGAGAAATTATTTTAAAAATCCATACAGCACTGATTCCCAGCTAACATACAAATGTTAGCATATAAAATGTATTGATGTTACATGCTTTAAGATGTTGCATTGCATTTGAAATAACCAACCTGGTAAATTTCTACAAGCTTGGAAATTTTAAATAGAGATGCAGCATTTATGTTCTTTAATCAAAATTTATAAGTTGCACAGAACCAATGATTGTCCTCACCCAAATATGTTAAACATATGAGATTGGACTCTTCTATTTTTCCACAACTTCTAACCAGCTAGTCCCTAGGAGCTTTCTAGGCTTGCATAAATCAGCTTAATTAGCAGGAACTCAGCTGAACTGTATTCTGTGTCCATTTTTCACCCTTAAAAACAGATGAGGACTTGTAAAATGTACACACAGCATCATTTTACCTAGGTGGATAAAACCTCACATTTTCTAAAATGCAATTCCTAGTAAGTCCTTATTTGACCTACTCATTTTTCAGGGGTATATCAAGATTTAGATGGTGGTAACAACTCTCATTCAAAGGACTGAGCCTTGGAATATCCTGCCTTCAGTTAGACCAGAGAAATAAATCACAAACCTACCTCAGAAAATCAACTTCTCCTCTTTCACGGTCAAAAATTACATGTTAGAAGATCAGGTGAGGAGTGGCTCATCAGTGCAGTTCTAATTATTGTTATTACTGTCATATTGAAAACTTTCTAAAATGAATTATTTCCCATTTAAATCTCACATTGGTTTGCCTATATTTCAGTTTCAGTTATTCTTTAAATAGCTTCTACAGGAGAGTGTGACTCTACAAGTAATGCCAAACTCCTTTTACTAACAGAAGCTCACAAAGGTCATTGCAATATGAGGAAAACTCTTTGATTCAAAATAAATGCCTGTATCTCTCTCTCAAAAAAAAAATCCTACTTGATAGAATTCTGAGATGTCTGACCTTCTCAAGAGAGTAGATTTAGAGCTGTGTCACTCCACATTAGCAACATTGGTCTGCCTTTTCAATGATATTCTTACCAGTCAAAATAAGCCTTCAGCTGCTGCAATCTGAAAAATCGCCACAAAAATCCATTTATTTGATGATTATATTGTGTGTCTAACATTTTCTACCTTGTAACAATAACAACAACAAATGTCTGACTCAGTGCACAAAAACCCCAAGCTGTACATCCAGGAACAGCATTGAGATGGCAGGACTTGCTGGAGGAACTATTTACTATAAAACCAAGAAATAGATTATACTTTCTCCACTAAAATGTTATTTTTGTCAGTGTTGTCTGACAACCACCACAACAAAAAATTTCAGTGTTTCTACTTTTTAAAACAGGTGGTTGGTCATAACATTGATGCACACAAACTGAGGAGCTTGTTATCTAACTTTACTCTTTCAAACTGTTACTTGCAAGAAAGCACACAAACATGAAGACATAAGCAGCAATCAGTCAAAAACTGAACTCAGATAAAATTATTGGTGCATTGGTGATCTTAATTCAAATTTAATATGCCCAGAGTTCAACAGATGTGCAACATTCAAGGGCAGACAAATGGCACACATAGTAGAGACCATGGTCAGTGGACAGGGAATAAAGATGCAAAACTATAGTAGGAACATAAGAATATTTGCACAGATAAGCCATTTTTACAAACAAAAACTTTCTCTGCCATGGCCCTTTCTTTTGAGTTACACTGATAGCAGATTCACTTTTCCTTTGCCCTCCTAACCATCTTGTTTCACTACAGCTAAGGACATATTTGAAAGAAATGTTTCTTCTGACATGAAAGTAGGCCAATTTTATAGAATTTATGTCTCCAGGAGAAAAAGCAGCCATCCAGAGTGCACTCCACATTCCTTAGAGAAGAAAAGATTTCAGAGAGAAGAGGGTTAGTCCACATCACACACAGTGAACAAGGGGCAGAAGTCCAGTACTTGATCATGGAATCATATACTCTTCCTTGGTCTTACTGTCATTTATACCAGCAATACCAGTCCTATGTGAAAAAGGGAAAAATATCCACAAAACTTCCCCCACAAAACCCAATAGGACAGCGGGATGGGTGGTAAGAAAAAATGAGTAATTAGTTAAATCACTTTAGTAAGTGCAAGATATGGTTGGACAAACCAGGGTGTAAAGGCTGTAAACCACAGCAAAGAACATTCCTGAGGGTGTGGAGACATGCAAGGAGAACAAGCCTTTTTCAGAATACACCCAGATAACTTCAGATTTGTTAGGCAGCATTCCACGAGGCTGAAAACCTAAATTTACAGATTCTCAGAACCACAGAATAGTTGGGGTTGGAAGGGATCTCTGGAGCTCACCCAGCCCAAGCCCTGCCCAGGCAGGGTCCCCTGTGACAGTGACACAGGAACGTGTCCAGCTGGGGTTGGGATGTCTCCGCACAGGGACACTCCAGGCCCTCCCTGGGCAGCCGTTCCAGGGCTCTGCCCCTCCACGCAGAGAAGTTCCTCCTCCTGCTGGGGTGGAACTCGCTGTGGTTTCTTTGATGGCCACTGCTCCTCATCCTGGCCCTGGCACCACTGAACAGAGCCTGGCCCCATGCTCTGGCACCCCTTGGAGATGTTGGTATGGATTGATGGGACCCGCTCTCAGCCTTCCCTTCTGCAGCCTGACCAGGCCCAGCTCCTGCAGTCTGTGCCCAGCACAGTGATGCTCTAGAGCCCAAATCCTCTCTGTGGCCTCCCCTGGACCCTCTCCAGCAGCTCCTGGTCTGTCCTGTCCTGAGGAGCCCAGGACCGGAGCCAGCGCTGCAGAGGTGCCTCAGCTGGGCAGGGCAGAGGGGCAGGATCCCTCCCTGACCTGCTGCCCGCTCTCTTCCCTGTGCTCCTGGGGTTGTTCTCTTTATTTTATTCTAAAAATCTTTCTCAATTGGAAGATCAGTAAAAGGCACTTCTTTTTTTTTTTTTTTTTTAATTTCCACACACAACCATCCTGTGTTATCTACTTTTCTTTGGAACTTTAGAACTACTGCCAAGCAACTTAACTTCAAGATACATAATCCAAACAGGCAAGCTATTTAAGTTCCCCTAAATTTTTTTTCCAGATATAAAGTTACAAAAATATTAGCCATGTGGATTCATTTCTAGTCATAAAAAATTTAAATGAGAACAATACCAGTTTTCCAAGAAGTTGCAGTCTATTTAAGGTAAAAATTTGATTACATACTTTAGTAGACCATATTTTGCTATCTGTGCTGATTGTGCCTTCCGGGAGCTCCAGTTTCTGTTTTAAGAGGTGTCTAGCAAACAGCTTAAAGAGTATCAACTCTTGCTGTGTTGTGTTGTGTACCAAGAGATGCTCACAGCAAACTGGTATGAGATTTCCACCAGACGGAGCAAAAAAATGGAACTACACAATGCTGAATAGGATTGTGGGATACTAATCTTGTGTCTTTGGGATGTAAATTAAAAATAAGTCTTAAAAAGATTTTTTTCTGAGCACTTCTCAGATCTCTGGAACCTTGTTGTTTTAGAGTCTCAAGATGTGAAATGGAAACAGTAGTCAGTAGTGCCTTGCAACACTGCCTGTCCCCATTCCCACTCATTCCCTAACAAATTCTGAAATCTCGACAGTTGCTCACACAGTAGATTAAGCACTAAACCACACAGACCTCCTATTTAGGAGAGTAAGTAAGTGATCAAACCCATCCCTGCTGATATCCCCAAGCCCCCAAGCAGATTTTTTCCTCCCTTCCTGTTCTCCCTCCTCATGGGTTGCTGGGTGGGACTGGCAGAACTGTTGCTCAGACAAGAAAAGGTACAGGGAGAAAGAACATAAAATATGGAATAGAGAGGGTGTTTGCAAGGTAACTTGATTTCAAATAAACAGCAACAAACTACTGTTGTCATTGTCAAGTTTCTGTCTGGGCAATTCCTGTCACCAGAGACAAAGTGATGAGGAAAAAAAAAAAAAAAAAAACCAAACCCCCCACCCAAAAAAAAAACCCCCACAAAAACAAATAAAAAAACAAAAACAAAACCAAAAACACACAAAAAACCCACCACCACCAACAAAAACCCAAAAACCACAAGCAGGGCAGGCTAAAGAAATGAGTATTGAGAGCAGAGTAAGATCTTGGCATCCCCATCACTGAATCTTTACAGAGAGACAGATACTAGTAAAATCCTTGGAAGAATGAAAAATGCTTTCATATCTTTTTATCCCCTCAGAATACTTGCTCTGCTCTTCCCCGCTGGGCTTTTCCTTTTTTTTATCACACCTCAAGCTTCCAGATATTTACTGTTTTTTCCTCTTTCCTATCTTTTTAAGCAAATGACATTTTTTTCCTATGTTCTGCACACCTTCTCTCTGTTGAGTGCAGCAACACTCAACTTGTGGGGTTTTTTGGCAGTAGTGGAGGTAATATACAGGTAATAATTTCCTTAATATACAGGAAATCCTTTCCATCCTGACTTTCACCAGACAAAGAGAGTAAATTAATCCTGGTTTCACTCTAAAAGTGGCACATCCTCAGAAGAGCTCCTTCTTGGATTGTCATACATTTTTCAATTATCATTTCAGAACCTCCCTGCATCCCTTGGAAATTAGTAAGACAGAGGAGTACATGCTACACCTGAGTGGCTGACAGCTATGGCAATACTCTGAATTGCCACCTGAGAGCAGAACAGGGGATTGATTGGCACTTACTCATGAATCAGCCAGACTCACCTGTGATTACTTTATCTAAATATCATTTTCCTTTTTCACAGTGCATCACCCCCCTGAAATTTCCACTGCATGCACTTTTAAAAGATAACTTATCATACCCACTCCTGCATCTTGCAGTTTGTCCACACTTGCACATCCATCATGAGTTTAATTGTAGCAGATAACTCCATGCATGGGAAATTTTTTAGATTACTCTATAAGACAGATTGCTATACAAGTTCACATGCAGAGAACTCCCCAGCGTGACGAGACACACATCAGCCTCTCCCTATTCTCTGTGCTCTTGCTCTCATGCTTATCTTGATGTTAACATAAATATTTTTCTGTCATGAGCCTCTGAGAGAACTTTTTCTTTTTTTAGCAGATGAAGCAGAAGTAGATGGTTATGTGAATATAGAAAAATAGGTTTTGGCTACTGCTTGGTTTTGTTGATTGTATTGATATAGTAACATAAAGTAAATGCAAAATATGCAGTAAAATTAACCAGATTAGGCAGGAGAAAGAAATGTCAAAGTAATTTTACTGTATTTGTACTTTCACTGCTGTTACTAGCAGCCTCGCTTGCTGATGCCCACAATAAAAGCACATGAGAAGTCACTGTTTGTAAAGAATCTGAGCCCCCACATTCCAATCTCTCAGCACCCTTTAACCACCTTGGTTTTTCCAGTATCTCCCCTTCTCACCACTGGGTGGAAAACATGGGTTATTTTCTCTCTCTTGAAAAGCAGGAGTTTATTACTTTATGAAACTACTTGAGTAGAAGAAATGAGTGTATATATCTATATGAAAGCAAGCACAGTGAAGGATATAAATTCTTATTTCTGGATTTAGATACTGGAGCTGCTTGATATGGGCAGAAACATTCTGACAGAGATTTCCAAAATCCTGCTCTAAAGCTTTTTCACATAAAAGAGTATAAGGTTTTAATACCCTTTTACACTTCCTGCTAACTCATCATCAAATAGTCCAAATGTGTATTACCTGTTTTGTGGTATCAGATGACTGCGGGGATCACAGCCTCTACGAAGCTGAAACACCCAGCAATTCTGCCAGCTGGGCAAGTGCAAAGGTAAATTATTTAGTTTTCTCTCTTATTCACTCATTTGGATGAATCAACACAAACTGCCTTCCACATATAAAATTCGGATGGAGCTCTGCAGCAGGATTTTGTGGGTTTTTTTGTCCTTGCTTGTGATTTTGAAAAGCCTGAAAAGTCAGGAGTTTTCATACTGCCCTTCTGGAGTTGTTGTGTCTGTGTGCTGGAACACAGTGAATCTGGAAGCTGGTGGACAACCGAGGTGTTCCAACAATTCAAAAAAAAAAAAAAAAGTACCACCACCTGAGAGAGTCTCGATAATCAAGACAAATAATTCTCACTTTCTCACTTCAGGTGTGAAGTTCTTGACAGAGATATCTCAGGGAAACACAAGGAAACACCCTGTAAAAGATGGGGTAGGCATCAATATAATAAGTAATAATGATAATGGATTTAAAAATTGTGGACACCAACATTAACCCAAAGGCTGATTGTAGCTTCTGTGGAAAAACACTTGGTTTCTGCCAAGAAAGTACTGATAATTAATTTTTTAAAAGGAAGTCAGTCCAGATTCTTAATAGGAAAAGTGTCAAATGAACATGGAAGGAAGCAGAACCTGCATCAGGGGTTAGGTGCTGTGGCTTTAACACAGTGCCCTGACAAGAACAGGTTCTCATTTACAAACTCTGAAATGCAGACATACTTTACTAGGAAGTTGTGCCAAATATTCGTCATCTTAAAATCATTTGAATGTCAGCACGAATAGAGGAAACGACCCCCAGTGTCTGTATCAACAACAGGTCTTCAAAGATACATGATAAATATGGTTTTATAAGTTCCTTCCTGTTGTCTTTGGCCAGGTCAACCACTTATTCACAACCACCGAACCTTGCTTTCTCTTGGACTGAATTCTTCCAGGTTTTCTACTTCAGACAGTATTTAAATAAAGGCAAACATTGTAATCATCTATGCCAATGTGGAGAGTGAAAATAACTTTTGTTAATTCATGGTGAAAACAAACTGGAGCTCCTGTGCATCATAGCTGGGGAAACTGAGTTATACTGCACTAGAGGATTATCTACTCATGGAAAAACAGAACGGGCTGAAAATTGTCAATTACAATTGAACTTCAATAAGAATTTGAGCTCCCAGAGGAAAAATCTTAATGTTTTCAAGATGGCGTAAGTATTTCCAATTCGCATCCTGAAAGAAGATTTCATTTTGAAATGTGATTGCTGTGGTTTCCTCAGCAAAGTGAAAAACACTCCAAAACCACAGAATGTATTATTACAGGAAACAAAGACCAACATTTTCGGTTTGGAGGGAGAACTTTTTTCCTCAGTTTTGGTCAGCAAAACAGTTATTCACAAAGCAAACATCATGAATCGGTGGCGAAAGTTATTGGAGATATTGGATTTGTATTTACTGGAAGTGCCACATGATACAAAATGATTGGCACAGGTAATTACAAGAAAAGGAAAAAAATGATCTCATGGTTAAAACAGTGGAATGAAACCTCAGAGTTACCTTGTCTTTCACCCAGACTGGTCTTCAAAGATTGCTACCTGTGATGCTCATTTTGTGAACTCTAGACGTTATAGACAAAACTGATGAAAATGTGAATCCCCTGCAATAAAATTTAGCTCTGTTAGCTGAACATTTAAAACTCTCCTTAAAGAAGAGGAATACTGTGACAACATCAGGAAGCCAGGGTGCCCTGCCTCAGTTTCCTGTTTCAGCAGATGCAATTACCTGGTCTCCTTTCAGGGGGTTGTTATGTAAATATTTTCAGTTGTATTAAGGAAGCTTTTACATCTTTTACAAAGATGAACACTGATGAGGCCTGCAAGGAAATTAATCATTCTATTCCAGGAGCAGGTTTTGAATAACGTGCAATGAATAATGCTTAAATCTGCTGTGATTACAAGGCAAATGGGTTTGGAGCCACAACTCTGAGATAAATAATAGGGAAAAGTAACCCAGTTTCGTGCAGGTTTTGGCTCAGACAGGTATTGTCCAAGTCTGCCAACCAGAATTGCACAGAGTGGTCTGAAGGGCAGTTTGAGAAGCATTTCTTGATGGAGCTGAAAAACCACTGCTCAGGTGGAATGGGACTAAATATTGGGCAGAGAGAACTCTCTGCAGAATCAAAAGCAGTTTAGAGGAGAGGTTTACAAAATCAGTGAAAAGCAATCCAGTACTTGCACACTGAGTTTCCACCAATCTACAGTTAGAGACTTTTCTTGTGTATGTCTGTACTTCTTTTTGAATCTAAGCATAATCTAAGGCAATAAAACATGACAAAAGATCACTTTTTTACCAAGGCACTGGACTAAGAAGTACTTCTATCTGCTTTGAAGTGAGACCATCTTGTCCAAGGGCATGGGGAACTAGATGTGTGCTCACAACACAATGATTGAATCCACTCTGATACTTTTTCACATACCTGTCTCTATTTTCAAGTCTTTTATGTTCTGCCAAAACTTTTATCACCTTCCACTTCCATCCAGGAGAATTTTGAGTATGTTTAATAATTTCTTATATTTTCTTTTCTTTTCTTTTCTTTCTTTCTTTCTTTCTTTCTTTCATCACCAAACTGAAAAAAAAAAAGTTTTACTTTACCTGAGCAACAGGTACACATGCCCACATAGTCGAAAGAAAGGGAGGACAACGATATCCGGTTGTTTCTGTAAGCACTGTACACAACTGCTATATTCTATTTTTATATTCAAAAGAAATCTACATTGCTATTGAGATCATTGCATGATGAGCAGAATAACAAATGTGAGGAGCTGCTGAAGAGTCATCTGTTACTGAATGAGGAGATGCTCCTGAGTGAAAAAACATCCACTGCTGCCTTGTGGAAATGAGAAATATCCACTTTTAAGACAGAAAACAGCATGGAATAATCTATTACATCACAAGCCAAAGATAAGCTAAGTAAAGGCCATTCAGACAATGTTGTGTTTCCTTCCTCTGCAGTGCCTGCATATCTCTGAAAACTGAACATTCCTTTTGCATTTTTTTAGATATTTTGTAGCTGACCAGGAAAGAGGCATCAACTCAGACTTCACCAAAAGTTATAAAAATGGAAGAACACTGGCAAGCAGATAACACTTTCTTCCAGGGACAGAACAAGTTAATTTTTTTCCTCAGTTACTAAATTTTGTTATTTTAGTAAGCCTTAACTTAAGACGAATATTTAAAAAACATTAAAATAACTTCTAAAATTTACTATTATTGTGTGGCTCACTGCGTGAAGTGCATGAAGCACTCAACTGAGAAACATTTCTGAAGGAAATTGGAGAGCAGGAACAGCCCAATGCTCATTGATTTTTAACATCCTTCAAGGTGGCATCATCTAACTAATTAAACTGATTACATTTGAGAACTTCAGAAGCCTAGAGATAAATTGCTAATCTTAAGTAGTCTTCAAAACCTTGATTATTAATCTGCTAATTGTATGAAGGTATTTGCTATTAACTTCAGTTTAGGAAGAGAAAATAAAACAACCTTTGTCTATGGCTCAAAGCCTTTTGAAATAATGTGAATTTTTAGACTCTGATTCCCACTGCAGCTACAGATAGGAAGTAATTGCATTTGCTATCAGAAAGAGAATTTAAAGTTAAAAGAAGAATATTTAAAACTATCCTCAGACATCCAAATACCATTTTTCCATTAAATGTTATTGGAATTATCATTCATCATGTAGGAAGGTATCTATCCCCAGTGTAGTCAAACTCCTCTTTACTGTAAGAGAGAGTATTTTATGCTTTGTTTTTAATGTTTTATGTAATTAACCCTATTTATGACAAAGACTGAAGAAGCACCATTACCACTAAGCAAGGTAAAAGACAATACAAGTGGCAAATGATCAGGAGCAGGGAGAATAGGAAGAGGTGGAGGAGGAAAGTATCAAAAAGAAGGTAATAGGAGTAAATGATGGCTGTGGATTCCTCACAACTGAAATATTCCATTATGTTCCATTCTATTTCACTCAAATGTGAGTAGCTTGAGCCCAGCTCTCTCAGCTCCTGCTCTTTAAAGGGGTTTTTGCCTTATTGCACAATTTCCCTGCAAGTTTCAAAGGCAGAAATTTCATTCACACAGGCCTGCCACATCTCCCTGCTCACGAGGAGGATTCTCCTTTGGTTCTCCTGCATCAAACACGAGCCAGGGGAAAAGAAAGTTTTGATTCACTTTTATTTTGTTTCAGAGTACGCCACAAAGAGCTGTGTATTCTCTTCCCACACAGTTCATCTCCACCTTCCACCCCCTCTTCCCCCAGGACTCACCTGCCAATAATCCTGTACATTAGCTTTATATTCTTTCTGGGTGTGGCCCCCCTTCCTGAAGGATGAAAGAAGGATGGAGGAAATTTGACCCATTTTCATTATACAGAGTAAAGCTGCCTCTTCCAGGAAAGTTTCTAAGTCAGAAGGAGAGGAGAATATGTAAAGAATTGGTTCCATTTTTTTGCAGTGTCTCCTGCCCACACAAACACCGAGACCTCGGATCTACAGTTTTACCTCCCAGGCATAAATAGCACCTTTCCTTGTTATGGCTAGTCAGGTACTCCCACTCCTCTCTGATTTCCAAGAACTGTTTTCATCTGCTTTCCTAAACAAGAATATGTATGCATTTTAATTGAATTCATTTTTAAAATGTGCATCAGTTCACTGAGTAGAATATTAAGAAATTCAGAATAGTTACCTCCTTAGGAGGTGCAAATAGCTGGCTCTAGAAAATTTATGCCACATCATGTCCCTTTCCATGCCAAAATATACAGCCCAATTATCCATCATCAGTTATCAGCCATCCCACTCTATAAATACGCTAAATACCAGTAACAGTTTAAAATCTGTTCCTGCAATCAAAATATATAACTAGAAAAATTTTCACTGAAGTATTTAAATATTTTAAGAACACTTTCTTGACAAGCCAAATGTGATTTACAGTGGGGACACAGAAGAACACACACTATGAGCTGGTTAAAAACAGGGGGGAAGAAAAGCTAGAAAATATATTCATATTTGTTACTCACAAAATGACATCTGAAATGATACAATTATTAAGTGGAAGAAGATATGCTGCTGATATCTAAATGAGGGAATGGAACCCCATGCAAGCTCCAAACAAACAGTATGGCTAGTTACCAGCTCTCTGTCAAAGGCCTGCGAGGTGCGAGTCAAGGGTTGTACAAGAATTCTTAATATCCTCTCTTCATTTTTATTAAAATGACCAGAAGCAGATTTTCTCAACCTGCCAGTCTTTTCAGAGCTAAATCAAAAGACTCCTTCTGACATCAAGCCTTGGAACTGTCTCTGATGGAGAACAGTGCCTGCCACATGATTTAAATTTTAAAAATTAGTTACCTCATTAAGAACTAATGTGTGTTCAGCAGGAAGACAATCCTACACAGTGAGAAATGAAATGGGGCAGATGATTAAGCTGAACAGCCGGCAGAATAAATGTGTTCCATTCCAGCAAGTAGAATTCCTGAGCTAAAGTTTCCAAGTTAATTGTTCTGTTGCTTTTAAATCCCAGTTTTCACTGAGGAATTACTACATAATAGGCCAGGTGAGGCTAGAGAGGCTCCAGTGAACAGGTGAGAGAATTAAGTAACATCACAACTTCTGAAGCAGCTGAATGAGCAGGGATAGAGAAGGAAACAGAGCATTTTGCAGGTAGAAACAGGAGAAATAACACTTTCTACCATCTCTGCAGTTATGCAACATTAGGAGCCCGCAGATACAAGCTCCAAGAGAGCTGGAGAGGGACTCTGGTCAAGGGATGGAGTGACAAGACAAGGGGAAACGCTTCAAACTGCCAGAGGGCAGGGATGGATGGGATATGGGGAAGGAATTGTTCCCTGGGAGGGTGGTCAGGCCCTGGCACAGGGTGCCCAGAGAAGCTGTGGCTGCCCCTGGATCCCTGGCAGTGTCCAAGGCCAGGCTGGACACTGGGGCTTGGAGCAGCCTGGGACAGTGGAAGGTGTCCTTGCCCATGGCAGGGGGTGACACTGGATGGACTTTGAGGTCCCTTCCAGCCCAAACCATTCTGGGATCCTTTATGTTCAGGAACTTCACATCAATCGTGTTAGTAGCTCAATATTTGTTATGTGAGTAGAGCTCTGCAAAGAAGTTGCTATGAACCGCACCCCCCCCCCCAAAAAAAAAAAAACAAACCAACCCCAAAAACCAAAAACAAAACAAAACAAAAAACCCAAACCACCGCATCAGAAAGACAGGAACCAAACAAAAAGCCTGTTTTCCAGGGGAAAAAAAAAAAAAAGTATTTTTTACATATATATATATATGCTCAAACGTATTCCAGCAAACATGAGTGCAGAAGATAGAAGTCTGTTTCCATATGCTTGACTTCCTGAATCTGTCCTGACTACACGCTCAAACAGTTGAAGAGGAAAAAAATTGCTTAAAATTTACTTTTACGTTTACAAAGTGAAAGTCACAGACACAGCTTCGTTGCTGTCCTGCCCTTTTTAAGGTAAATTATTTGTTTCTGCAGTTTATAAAGGGTATGTAGGGAGGCAGAGTCTGTAATATTGCAATAAAGAGCCCAGAGTAACTTGGAAGTATTTTCACCTTTCAAAAACTCTGGCCTTGGAAATACCAAAATTCACACACAAACCAGATACACATAAATAAAACCATATACAAAAATATGGTTTGCACTCACAGGCTCCTTGGGTCCAACCACCCCTCTCCCCCCCCGCCCCCATTTTTCCTATATTAAATGTAAGGGGCTAATAAGAAATGCTGTGATCTCTGTTATGTCTGTATGTCTGTTATTGTGCATTCTTTAAATATAAGCATATGGTGCATTCTAAAAAATGACTGTCCAGTCTATTCTCCACACAGATTATGCAGTTTGAGTGTATTAAACCACCCAGAACATTACACTTTACTTCCACATGTATAAACCCCATGATTGTGCTCCAGAAGCTGCCAAATGCCACTCCTCTGCAGTTCAAGGAAAAAAAAAAAAAAAAAAAAAAAAAAAAAAAAAAAAAAAAAAAAAAAAAAAAAAAATTGGTGAAGTTCAAGAATCCACATTAATACAAATGTGGGATTTTTAGAAATAATGTGCTACACTGATTATTTTATGTTTATTTTTCTGGTTTTTTTTGTTTATCTTCCCTTAGCTGTTAAAAAGGTGTTCTAATTTAAAGCTGATTCTTGTTTAAGTATTATTTCCACATATATTATGAAACACTACTATTGGTTTGTTGTGGACTTTTTGTGGCCATGAAGAAATAAAAGGCGCAAGAGATTTTTTTGTCCAACACATTATGGCAAACACTGAAAGCAGTAGATGTTTTCTGACATCTGAAAGCCTTCTTACCACATCATTGAACTCAGCAAGACTTTTTATAGCACAAGAAGTATGCTCAGGATCAGGTTGAAACTGGGAACTCGTTACAGAGCTCCTTAACACTGTTAATGATGGGCATCTGAATTGTATAATGTTTGCTTGCTGACATAACCCATTTTCATGGGTTGGCAGAGTTTGGTTTTTTAGTTATGAAGGAATGCGGAATGTATTTCCAGGTCAGGACCTGGGAATTGCTTTAGAAAGGACAGGGACCTATCAGAGGGTTAGTTGGAATATTGGCATCTATTTTGACCACTAAAAATGTCAGTTGTGACTTTGGGAAGCATACATATAAACCCCCCTGATTTCCTGCAGGTCAGGCTCTTTCCCTCTGGCCGGAGAGAGAAAGGTGACAGCGTGGGGCAGCCGGGGGTCGGCGGGGCCCCTCCGCCCTGGCCGGGCAGCCGGGGCTGGGCTGACGCGGGCCCCGAGGAGCCGGGCTGTGCCTCCGGGCCCCATCGCTGCCAGCACGGGGCGCCGGGCAGGCACCAGCTGTGGGCCTGGCTGGGCCGGGGCCTGCCCCGATTTAAACTGAGGGCTGGGCAAAAAAGGCGTTTATGATCGTGCCTGTTTGATTCCATACTGCCCGGGTGCTCTGATCTCTGATCTTTCGGTGTGAGTTCTTCCCCACCCCTCACCAGTACGGCCTTGAAAATCTAACACCATGAGCTGCAGCAAGAGAAAGCAAAAGACTGGGCAGATTTAATCCTTTCCTGGCAACCTGAAGCTTCCAAGGCTTAACCTTTCCCTGAGAGAGAAAAGAAAGGGACAGAGTGAATATAAAGAAACAGCATGAATCAGTGGAGCAAGAGTGAAAGGGACAAGGCTCGAGGAGCTTACCATTCCATTTTAGGCAGGACTTCTTATTGAGCCATGGAAATGAACTCTATATTTAGATTATCCCTTTAAATCATGGGAAAAATATGCATTTGGGGAGATCATTGTTTAGATCTGTGTATGGATTTGAGCAAAGGTGTTTGTGATGGACTAAGTGATGTTAATCCAATAAGATGCTTGAACACCCAGGTATGCAGGAGTCTAAGACCCATGACCCATAAGCAGCTTGGGAACCTGCTCCTGGGAGGGTCTCAAAGGCAGGTTTCCCCGCACGGTTGTTTTTGTGACAGTTAATATCCACAAGAGAACTGTTCTAGGTTGTCAGTGGGATCCATGACTCTAAGAGAGACTCCTCTACTAAAGAATTGATGAAAGACTATTTTCAAATGGTGAAACTGTCTGAAAATCATAGGTTTTGTCTCTTTATGTTGTTTTGTAGGAAAGTGAACAGTTTGTAGGGAGAGAGAAGAGTGGGGCTTTTTTTGGAGTTTCATTCTGCTTTGTTTTAGTTTTTTTCCCAACTTTCTTTTTCCATTTTTTAGTGTTTGTTAATAAAACTATTTGTTCATTTTTAAGCTTGAGCCTGCTTTGCTTTTCTCCTAATCTTTCTCCCACAAAAAGAGAATAAACACTAAGACCACTACACTAAATTTGGCAACCAGAATTTGGCGAACGTGAAACCATACACCCATGGCTAGATCAGGGAGACAGGAATAGAAGAAATGCTATCAAAAAGGGGCAAAAAACCCCAGCCTTGTGAAATTTTACAATGTTTTGCAGTAAAGACATGAAGGAGTAGGCATGGAAGAAAAAGAAGATGAATCAAGTGAGAGAAATATTCCTAATAAGTGATGGAGAATGCTATGCAGAATCTGGTTGAGATAATACCAAAGCTAACTGTCTTTTAAGAGGACAGAGCTGTTGATAAAATACAGTTAAATCTTACAATTTATCATTGCCCCAAAATGAGGCTCAAAATAATCTAACCTGAGGGTTTGTATCTGTCACTCTCCCTGTGTACTTTTTTAAGCTGAAGTGCTCACAACCATCTTCCACCCAGATTTCTTTGCTCTTTCACTTGGAGAAGGAACACTACTGTTCTACTTCCTCCTCCCCACACATGACTTTCCTTTAATAAAAAACAAATTAATAGAGCTAAAAGCAAAACCAAGCTGAATACCAGAGAGACATCTTACTGTATCAATGTCTGAACACCCCTTTGAAAAACAGCTCCAAGGAAATCTTTCACTGTTGTAACACATTTTATATTGACACCATTCCCCACTGAAATGCAGATGACAATGGAATTTCTGAACACATCTGCATTGCTCTTTTAGGTTGGTTTTTCTTCCTACCAGCTCTCAGGCTGTGTCTATAATTGCAGTGGACACCTGGAGGGATAGCCATATGTCACGGATATTTTCTCTCCCAGAGTCATCAGAACCCTCAGCTTTGCCCCTCACATCCCAGCTATCACAGGCATGCTGACACCCATGACAACAGACATCCTGCCTGTGCCTCCCAGACTAATTAGAAGTGTCACTTTTCTGGTCTCAGACACTCTGCAGTGAAATTCTAATGAGTCTAATGTGTGTCTGAAACCATCATCCTTTATAGCAGACCCCAAAATACATCATTATCATAATAGGTCAGCTCCATTCTTATTCTCCATATGATTTAATTGCAGCTGCTGCTCTTTGTGCAAGATGCTGGACTTGTATTCACCAGCTCTGTGTTAGCAGGGCCTCCTGTCGGCATCATTAGCACAGGAAATGCAAAGTGAATCTGGACTTCACATGGATAATGAGCTTGCTGGAAAGAGTGGTTCCAGCAAAGAGCCACTTGCTGCTGATCCACGCCACTAAATAGGTGTTTTAGCATTTCCATTATCAACCTTGTTGCTGAAACAGAGCTGGGGAATGCTGTCAATACATTGATACAGAAGAAGAAGAATTGGATGGACTCAGGGAGTACAGTAATACAGATGGGACAGCATTTAGAAGAACAATGAGCCAGGTCTTAGCACAGACATATTTATATGTCTCTCTGCACTATGGCCTCAAATTGATCATAGGATCCATACTGTTTTTACCCCATGGAAAAAACAGGAGCAACACTAAGGATGTATTAGATGAGGCATTCTGATAGAGATGTCAAAAGTCTGATTCTGGAAGATCTCAGTGAGTTCCTGGATTATATACAGTCATAGTCACTGATTAAAAATGAATTTAGGTACACAGAGAGGGCTAGACAGTTTACCACAAAAATGGAAACCTGAATAAATAGATAGACCAAGAACACATTCTGATGAATTTCAACCACTGCTCTTTCCTGATGCTTTCCCTCCATGTTTATAGCATCAGTACTGACATGAACTCTCCTGCATGTAAATTATTCATACTTAACAGTCTGAAAATTTGAAGTGTTTTTTGCATATTCTTTCAATGGTTACTAATATCCAGCTCAGGAACTACTGGATTATTGCTCAGTACACACTTTAAACAAGTCAGGTGAAGACAGGAACATATTTTTCTCAAGTTTATGTGAAAGACACTGGCAAAAGGGGCAGGTCTATAAGGGCATTACTTGATTCAGAGCTGGGAAGGTCTGATTTGGAACAAAATTCTCCAAACTTGCATTTGCTGAGCATCCAAAATTATGTTACAGTGGTTTAGATAATACAGCCTGACACCTGGAGTTACATGAGCAAAAGCCTTCAAAGCTTCTGCAGCTAAGCAGTCTTAATGATGTTGATTTTGCAAAAAAACCCAACTGAAACCAGCAAACTAACAAATAATAATAACAACAAGAAAAAAAAAAATCTATATTAGCCATGTAATGAGAAACATTTCCAGTGCAGGCCCTACAGTCCCTGTTTGAAATCACAGACAACTCTGGAGTTACTCTGTACAAGGCGTCTGCAACTTATCTATGTCATATTCAACTTAATTAAATACATGTGCCTGTTACACCTTCTCAGTCTTCTCTGAGCCAGTTGGTTTTGATCAAGGGCACATATTCACTTTTTTTTTTTTTGGCTCATAAGCAATCCATCTGGATGAGGACAGCAGACCTGATTGCTACCTTTCCAACTTCAAGGGAGTAGAGAAAAGGGACATGTGTTAAACTTTTAAGTGTGGCTTTCATGAACCTGTCAATTCAAGGACTTAAGGCAAAGCAAACTCTAACCAAGGCATTTTGTACTTTTGCTGAAATTCTAGCCCTCAGACTGATTCCCCTCTGTCCAAACAGAATGGCAGAATGCACAGACAGGACCTTTAAAAGAAATTTGTCACAAGGCTATCACTGTATGCAGTGTTCAAATACAGACATTTCCATGACTTCCCTCCATATGCACATAAAAAAATCCTTAAAACAGATAAAACTGCCCTGCCAAGCTGTTCCTGCTACCTGGAATAATGTACATAACCTACACAATAATACTTAGAGGGTTTGCACTTTCAGAAAGAACTTTAACTTGCACTTTGGGTTACTTAGCACTTCTAAAATAATGTTTCTCCTTCAGACATGACAAACAGAAGTAACGAAAACAAACTCTCTTGGTGATTTCCATCATAAAACAAAAACAAAAACAAAAACAAAAACAAAAACAAACAAACAAAAAAAACCCACAAAAACAAACAAAAATCCCATGAAACTCCACATGGTTGAAAGTGGAAAATTTTACTGAGAATTTACTTTATTCACTTCAAATACGCCCACATGAGACTAAAGAACTGTGTGAGAAGCACAACCAAGCTACTGAATTCCTCACTATTTTTTGACATCTCAACTCCCAGGTGACCAAGACTATCAGTTCATGGAAAGGGCAAGAATAAGACAGTGAATTCAGAAGGACACAAATCATTGCTTCACTACCAAGAAACAAATCAATGAAAAGAAGAATTATCAGATTAAGTAATTTTTATGTTTTCCAAACAAAGAAATCAATCTCCAATTAGTGTGAAGTTTAATTTTTTTGTTCTAAACATGGAAAAAATTACTTGTTACTAACTGGGCAATTAAAACTGACAAGAAAATACATAATTTCACACAGAAATAGACAGTTCCATTCAGATATTTTATACTGCGGTATGGTTTCTAAGTACCCAATACCTAGCAAGACACCCTAGGAATTAACAGCAGACATTCAGCTGTCTGATAACATGACAAGCATCTCTGATTTTACACAGATAAAACAGCCTGGTGATCTTTTTCATGAAAGTCCCTACTGTCTGCTGATTCATGGCTTATAAGCCCTTGGCAACGGGCAGCTTTCAAATTTCCTCTCAGGATCCTATTCCAGCTCCTTCTGTTCCAGTAAACACCCTACACATTTTGTTACTAAACAAGGATGTGTGTGTTTGTGTGATGGGAAGAAGAGGGGCGGGGGGGAAAGGGAGAAAAGGGACAAGAAAGCAGAAAGTACACAATCCTGGCAGTGGTCTGTGCCTTCTGGCACAGCCCTGAGCTAACAGTAAAGCTGGGATGTCTATTGCAGATGACACAGCCCTGTGTTAGTTGGTTTTTTTTTTCTCTCTACATCCCTCACCAGGGATGTGCAGTTTGTCTTCGGCACTGCAGTGCTGAATCACAGAATGTGTAGGTTGGAAGAGACTTTCAAGATCATCGAGTTCAACCCATGCCCTAACACCTCAACTAGATCATGGCATCGGGTGCCACATCCAGTCTTTCTGTAAACACCTCTAGGGATGGTGACTCCACCACCTCCCCAGGCAGACTATTCCAGTACCTTAGCAATCTTTCCATGACCAACTTTCTCCTAGTATCCAACCTATTATTTCCCTTGACGCAGCCTGAGACTCCTTCCTCTCGTTCTGTCACTTGCTGCCTAGGGAAAGAGACCAACCCCCAGCTGTCTACAAGCACCCTTCAGCAAGTTGTAGAGAGGGATAAAGTCACCTCTGAGTCTCCTTTTCCCCAGGCTAAACAACCCCAGCTCCCTCAGTCGTACTTCATATGGCTTGTTTTCCAAGTCCTTCGGCAGCCTTGTTGCCCTCCTCTGGGCGTGCTCAAGCATCTCAACGTCCCTCCGGAACTGAGGGGCTCAGAACTGGACACAATACTCAAAGGTGAGGCCTGACCAGTGCCGAATACAGGGGAAGAATGACCTCCCTGCTCCTGCTGGCCACACCATTCCTGATCCAGGCCAGGATGCCACTGGCCCTCTTGGCCACCTGGGCACACTGCTGGCTCATGGTCTGCCACTGGCACCAGTACCCCCTGGTCCCTTCCCTCTTGGGCACTATCCAGCCACACCTTCCCCAGCCCATAACGCTTCAGGGGGTTACTGCGGCCAAAGTGCAGCACTCGGCACTTGGACTTACTCAACTTCAACTTGTTAGACTCTGCCCATCCATCCAGCCGGTGCAGATCTCTCTGCAGAGCCATCCTACCTTCCAAGAGATCAACACACGCTCCCAGCTTAGTGTCATCTGCAAATTTACTAATCAGAGATTCGATACCCTCATCCATGTCATCAGTAAAGTTATTGAACAGAACTGTGCCCAGCACAGACCCCTGAGGGACACCACTGGTGACTGGCTGCCAGCTGGATGCAGCACCGTTCACCGCCACTCTCTGGGCCCGGCCATCCAGCCAGTTCCCAACCCAGCAAAGAGAGCTCCCGTCCGAGCCACGGGGCTGCCAGCTTATCCTGGAGTGTGCTGTGGGAGACAGTGTCAAAAGCCTTGCTGAAGTCCAAAGAGACAACATCCACAGCCCTTCCTGCATCCACCAGGCAGGTCACCTGGTCATAAAAGGAGACCAGGTTGCTCAAACATGACCTACCTCTCCGAAATTTGTGCTGACTGGGCCTGACACCCTGGCCATCCTGTAAATTCTGTGGGATGACAGTCAGTATAAACTGTTCCATGACCTTGCCAGGTGCTGAGGTCAGGCTGACTGGCCTATAATTACCAGGATCCTCCCTCCCACCCTTTTTGTGAATGGGTGTCGCATTGGCCAGCTTCCAGTCCTCTGGAACCTCGCCAGTGAGCCAGGACTGTTGGCAAATGATGAAGAGTGGATTTGCAAGCTCATCTGCCAGCTCCCTCATCACCCTGGGATGGATCCCATCTGGGCCCATAGATTTATGAGTATCCAAGCATCTCAGCAGCTCTCTGACAGCTTCCTCTTGGATAATGGGGATAATGGACCATTCTGTTCCCTGACACCACCTACCAGCCCAGGAGGGCAGTTGTCCTGCGGATAAGCAGTCTTCCCAATGAAAACTGAGGCAAAGAAGGCATTAAGCACTTCTGCCCTCTCCTCATCTGCAGTTACTAAGTTCCCTTCCTCATCCAGTAGAGAACAAAGATTGGCCTTACCTTTCCTTTTACCATTAATATATTTGTAGAAACATTTTTTATTATCCTTCACAGAAGTCGCCATTTTAAGTTCAAACTGAGCTTTGGCCTCCCCATTTTTTTTTCCTACATTCTCTAGTAAGCCCCCTTAAATACTTCCTGAGAGACCTGACCCTCCTTCCTCTTTTTATTTCTAAGTTCCTTCAAAACATCCTTGCCCATCCAGGCTGGACATTTACCTTGTCGACTCATCTTTTGGCACACAGGGACAGTCTGTTTCTGTGCCCCCAAAATCTCTGTTTTGAAGCACGCCCAGCTTTCCTCAACTCCTTTGTTTTTAAGGGCTGCTTCCCAAGGAACTCTCTGAATAAGCCTCCTAAACAGGCCAAAATCTGCCCTCTAGAAGTACAATGTGAGAGTCTAACTGATGTTCCTCCTGATTTCACCAAATATCAAGAACTCTATAATTTCATCATCATTCTGCCCCAAGCAGCCTCCCACCATCACAGCTCCCACCAGCCCATCTCTATTTGCAAACAACAGATCGAAGATAGTCCTTCCCCTGGTGGGCTCACCCACCAGCCGAGACAAAAAGTTGTCCTCCATGCACGCTAAAAATTTCCGGGACTGCCTCCTTTCTGCTGTATGAAGTTCCCAGCAGATATCTGGCAGGTTGAAGTCGCCTACAAGAACACGGGCTGACCATCCTGAAACATTCTTCAGCTGCTTATAGAGTAAGTTGTCCACCTCTTCCTCCTGGCTGGGTGGGCGATAACAGACGCCCAGTAGGACGTCAGCCTTGTTGGCTTTGCCCTTAATTCTGACCCACAGGCGTTCAACTCCATCTTCATTAATACTTATGGTGTCCAAAGCCTTCTTAATATATAGGGCCACCCCTCCACCTCTTCGCCCTTTCCTGTCTCTTCTGAAGAGCTTGTAGCCGTCACGTGCAGTGCTCCAGCCACGTGACTCATCCCACCACGTTCCCCTGATTGCAACTACATCACAGCTTTGCTGCTGCACCATGGCCTCCAGGTCTTCCTGTTTGTTACCCACGCTGCGTGCGTTGGTATACGGGCACTTCATCTGGGCTACTGATTTCACCTGGGCACCATCACCCCATTGCTGGACCAGATAACACAGAGGGGATAAATGTGTCCACCCTCTTTGTGCTGGGCTCACAGAAAGTGCTGGGGCAAAATTTGGTTTTACTTCTCAACTTTTGTAGTGCACATTCTTATCCATTCTTGTGTGTGTATCTGCCCATATCTCCTGTTTGTTTGTTTGTTTGTTTTTAAAAACACAACAAACTCAAGAAATCTGATGGCCTCAAAGCCTCCCATGACACATGAGCGCTTCATTTTAAAAAAGGGCCTGCTCCACATAGACCATTTGCAGATGTGACCACTCTACAGCAGCCTTCCATACCACTGGCTAATTAATAAGTATGTAGCAAATAAATCAAAGATCAGATATTTCTCTAGGTGTTATTAGTTAATGCTAGTAATTATGTTTAGTTACCAGACAGAAAATGCTATTTATACTTACCAGGTTATTTTCCTGTTATCATCTGACGATTTTACTAAAGCAGATCCAGAACTATTTTGAGCAGGTCTGTGCTGCCCAGAGTTTCTCAGGTAAGTCAGACAGCTGAGAAGAAGCTGGGGATTGCATGATGCAGCAGAACTAGCTGGGAGCAAGGGATGCAACTTGCATAAGGAGACACAAGAGTTTTATGGTTTTTAAAATGAGCCCCCAACTTACCAGTCCACAAAAGACCTGCAAAGTGTATGCACTCACAGTCCCCAAAAAGACCCCAGGGAGCCACAGCATGGTTTGTACACATCTATTGCTCTGAATATAATGAGCTGTCCAAATGGTTTACTAGTCATGAAGTAGGTCTTCATCATGACAAATGCTTTGGGAACACAAAACAAGAAGTATTCTCAAATACAGATACTTGGAGTCCCTGGATAAGGAAAGTCTCATCCAAGAAAAGGAAATTTTCATCAGTTAGCCAGGTTTGAATGCTTTGGGTTTGAATATGGAATGTCCCAGTAAGATAACCAGTATTTCATTAGAGTCCTGCTTTGTATAAACATTCACACTTCACAACTGAAACATCCTCAATCTACCTAAAATCTCTAAAAGTTGCACAACCTTGAGCCTTACATTCTGCTGTAAACAAACAAGGAGAAGCTGCAATACAGGAAAGCCCTGCAGAAGGTCTTATGAACGGACCTGTCAAATTTATTTATAGACTCATTTGCTGGTGTCAGTTTTTATTCTTAACAGATTCTGCGTCATTCTCAGATATATGTTTATAATACACAGTTGCTATTTTTTACTTGTTAAAGTGAAAAATAACCCCAAACCCAGCTCACATATTTTGAAGATTGCATTTGCTCAGAAAGTATTTGACTTACTCTTTAAATACCTCAAATGATATCATTATTGTCTGAACCATTAAGTCCTTTTATCCCTTTGACTTCTCTGTCCTAGTCTATCATTTTGATGATTCTGCTGTCCTTAGGTTTTCCTGCTGGAACAGCCCTCTACTGAAATACTGCCAGATGATTTAAATCCTCATGTGGCAACACTAGTGAAAGAAAAACACTTTATTCCCATTTCAGATAGCCACATGACTGCTGAATACGGAGGACTGTCAGGTCAAATAAGCTGCTCCTGAAGTGCAGCCAAAAATTCAGCTTCCATCTGAAAACCAACAGAGGGAATACTGGAATGACTGGGTGTTTGTTCATTAATCTGAGAGGGAGTTTATCTGTTTGCCTTTAGGATTAAATACACTCAGATATTAATAATTTTCATAAGGCTTGTACTACTTGATGAATACTTGAATTTGAAACCTTGATAACCATTAAGACCTTGGTGAGATACAACAACATTTTTGATTAGACACTGTATTCAGGAATTATCCCAATTCTTATGGCACCCAAAATAAATTCTCAATTTTTCTTTGCTCTCTGCCTTTTACGAATAGCAAGTTTCACCCTTTGTAACAAAAAAGTTACTATATATATATTCTTCTCCTTCTAGAGATAGTTATGGAAGTCTGAAAATTCGTTTGCTCCAAGAAATTCTTCTATTATATCACTCAGTCATTTTAATTGCAAATTTTAAGCTGATCCACTATATACATCTAATTATCTTTAAATGAAAAATGCTTGTAATTCTAGTGCAGAAAATTACTATTTCTGTTTAATGGAAGCCTGTAATCAGTATGATTTACTTTCTTACTCCTAAAAACTTCAGTAGCTATGAAGTGAATAAAAGAAATGGTAAATGGCTTAAAAATAACTCTAACACAGCTGAAATGAATGGAATGCATCTAAAACCTCTGATTTTGAAGGACAAATATTTGAAAGATACAGGTCTTGGTGATCAAGAAACAATCTCTTTAGGTATCAATCTTGGAACTGTCCCATGTGTCTATACTAATATGATGAGTTGTACTTGGGCTTACTGACTTTGGTGCCTTGGGCAGAGAGGAATACTACCAGAATATAAAAAAAGAAACTGGAGAAAGAATAATGGAATCTTAATCACGACAGCATTAAGATGTCACGACATATAATCACGACAAAAATACAGATGACCTCAAAGAGAAGTTGCTCCATCTTCCTCCAGAGAGCACTTACATAATTTGTCTGAAATATGATTAAAAAAATAAAAACAAGTTTGGTTTTTTAGTGTGGGTTTTTTTTTTTTTTTTTGGTGGTCTTTTTTTTGTTTGTTTTTTGGCCTTTTTTGGGGGCCTTTTTTTTTTTTTTGGTTGGTTTTTTTTTTTTTTTTTTTGTAATTTACTATTAAAAATAAGTGTATTATGATTAAAAAAATTACAGATGTTTAATGACAGGCCACAGCTCTGATCTCATTTATTGCTAAATCAAAATTCACACTTGCTGGAATGACACAGAAAAATTTATCCTGGCCCCTGAATTACAGCACCTTCAGTTTTAATCTTACAGGAAGAGTAAGAATCAAATATACAGAGATCTATATGAAAAACACAGGGAATGCAGCCCCAGCAGGAAACTCCCCAGGCAGGCTGATTCTAGTAAATATCATCTTTAGATACCTGAAACATTGCTCATACAGTAAGACTTTACAGTATCAACACAGTCAAAAGCATCTTGGCTTAGTTTGACTATCCTTTGATGTTCTACAGTTATTTAACCTATTTCCAGACTCTTCTCTTATGGTTACATGGAATTATTTGAGCAAAGTGGGGGGTTTTGAGTTTTTGTGGAGTTTTTTTTTGTTCGGTTTGTTTTTTTTTTGTTTTGTTTTTCGTTCTGGGGTTTTGTGGGGTTGGGTGTTTTTTTTTAATATTTTTGGTTTTTTGGTTTTGTTTTCTTTTTTGTTTGGGGCTTTTGTTTGTCTGCTTGTTTGGTTTGGGGAGTTATTTGGTTGGTTGGTTGGTTGTTATTGTTTTGGTTGGTTGGTTCTTTTGTTACCAAGGTAGACAAATGCTCATGAATGGTACTGCACAAATGTATAGAGGAAGCAAACACTGGCAAAAAAAAAATTAGCTTCCTGCATGTACCCAAACTCTACACACTCCTGTCTGTAAAAGAAAGCAGAGGAAAGGAGAAGCAGGTGCTTTAAGGTGCTGCTCTCCGTTGAAAACCTGGAGCAAGACTCTCTGCTGGTAGAGGACAGAGATGCTCCGAAATTCTGGCTCCCAACCAGAAGCAAGCAGGGCTGTTTTTAAAAACAGCAACTGCTGACAGCAAGGTATGGAAACAAAAGCATAAATAACTTTAAGTTACTTTTATCTCTCTGGCTCATTTCTGTGAGACTCTGCTATCTCTATTTCCAAAAAGATGTTCTGCCATTTTATTTTTTTCCTGCAGGACTGAAATAAAAAAACTTAACCTGTGCAAGATCTGTCTTCCATTCTGTGTTTACTCTGAGAGTAAATAGTGTCCACTTAAGGTCTTTTTACAATCTGAGATGTAAAAAGTTAAGAAGGACAAAAAGACCGATATCATCACCTTTTCCCAAAAAGCCAGGTAAAAAATTATAGATATTTAAATATAGTTTACTTTTAACTAGCGTATAAGACAAGTAATTTTTATCTGAAAGAGAAAATAGAAATTAATTTCAACTGTTTCATGAATTGAGCAAATTAATGTGTCATTTTTTGAACACTACCTTTTCTGAGTTTGTGCAGATGGGGGATACAATATAAGCAGATATTCTCTCAAAGTTCAGTCATTTACAAGTCTTAATAGATGCAGCTTTTCAATTTTTATTTAAGGACAAAACTCTAAAATATTCTGAAAATGGGACCTAGAGAAAAAAAGGACAGCTCCTCATCTTCCTCTGGCAACACAGACTCTGCAAAAAGAACACAAATGGAAGTCAGGGTCCCTCAAATTAACTCACAGGCTTTGTTTCCCACTGGACAATTATGACTCTGACACATACAAAATTGATTAGAGATCTGTTTTCACAAAAATCTCCTATATGGTCTCAACTGCCAGTAGGTACTTCGATTCTTTCAGGTTTCAAAGGACCTGTGCTCTTTTTTTTTTTTTTTTTTTCTTTTTGTTTGTTTGTTTTTAAGTTCCTAAGGATGGAAAAGCAGAGAAAACAAACAAGTTTCACTAATGGGGAACAATGACCTCTCCCTGTGGCCTAGGTTAGCAGACCAGTGCCTCAAACTACCAAGATGAGCTGTTCATCACAACCCATTCCAGAGATGTGATTCTCCTCCTGCAGGATAAATTGGAACCTGACTAATGTTGCCTAATGTGAAATCACATTCCCTCCTCTCTCTTACATGAAACATGCTCTAGTGCCCAATGAGCTCATTGAATCTTTACACATGGCCATCTGAAACTTTTGTGCATATTGCCTGAAGTAAATAATTTTCTAAGTCAGTTCAAATTAAATCATCCACCAGACTGCTTTTTGAAGGCTAATGAGACTGCTGAGATCTGCATGCAATATTGATCCAGCATTCTGTATATTATAGCATATAACATATTAATTCACTTGAAAATGATGTAAAAAAATACTTTTTCCTTCACCTTTTTTTCCAAATGACTTACACTTTGACTTCCATGAACTAAATCTTAAGTGATCTTTCAGTTGACTACATGACAGATTCTAAGGCTTACAGTCCCCTAATTACTCACACAAGATTAGAGTAATTATGGAACAGACCAGAACAAGGTACCTGCAGTTCCTTGGAAATTCCTGACCTTGGAAACGGCAGCAGAGGAGGAGGCCATGGCAACATGAAGGCTAAGGGGTTTTCAGACCACAGCGCAGCATAGTGCAAAACCTGTACACATTCTTGGATCTGAGAATGTGGAATTTCCCCAATTTCCCCTCATCTCTCATTTTAGAGCTGAGTCTCTCCTGCTTACCCTTTTCTTTTGAAGAAATACAAGCACTGGAACTTGGACTACAGTAATTTGGATTTTTCTCCAAGATTCTTTATGACAGATTCACTGTCTCTTGTTCAAATCACCTTTTTTCAATTTCCATCAGCTCAAGCAGTGTGGCTACAATGCAGATTTTTCTCCCACACAGTGACAACTAGAACCAGCTGGACATGTTAAAGTGGTTGGTTTAGAAACTTCATCAGAGAAAATCCTTCCCTTTTTCCCGCAGACGGCAGACAGAAGAACTCTTCCTGATACACACAGGAACTTCTGGATAGAGAGATATGGATAAAGGAGAGCAAAGAGTTGAGCTCTAACCTTCACTGTCTCCAAGAAGAACATTAAAAAGTTAACTACTTCCTCCAAGTCTTCAGGGACCTTGAATTTCTGCCACTATATGAAATATCCTGAATTATACCAGCTTATATAACAAAAACAACAAACAGCATTGAAATACTGACCAGTATTACTTTGCTTGCCATTTGATTATACAAGGGGTGAGAGCGAGGAGGTGGCTGACATTCTCACAATTTTTTTGGACAGGACACCTCTTTTCCTAGCCACTGGCACAGCTAATCACCCCAAGTTCTCATCTGCTGAGGCTTCTACTAATTTGGCATCTCTCACTCAGGCTTTCAGAAATGCTGTTGCAGAGCACTGCACAGGGCTCTTACTTCATTTTGGTCATTAATGTCCTTTTGTATCTCCATTTTCTCACTATCCTACCACATCCCACATATGTCACCCCTCTGTGTTTTCAAAGTTCTTTGAAGCATCTCTTAATGCATCATCAATTACTCAGTAATAAAAAGCCCAGAACCTTACATGTATTTGAAAATTTGTCACTGAAGCATCCTTTGTTTCATTCTCTCCCACATCACCTTTTAGCTTTGGAAAGATGTTTTTAAGAGGTCCAACAAAGCTGCCTTTCATCTTCTCTGAACCCATCCTTAAAGCTCGCTATGTAACACCATACCCCTGACCTTTAGTTCTACCAGGGGATCGCTGTAGGCATTTTGACCATCACAGTCTCATTTCATCAGGCACCATCTGTGCTCAGGCAGCTCTTCCTCTTATCCTGAGGCTGCAAGGTTTGGGTGCTTTTTTTTTTTTTTTTTTTTTTTTTTTTTTTTTTTTTTTTTTTTTTGGTCTGATTGAGTAATAAGATCCGTGGTGTCAGCCAATATGTCCCTAGATGTTGTGAAAACAGAATTAGACAGATTTACTTAACCATGGTCTTCAAAGAATTGCCATGAAAGCTTTTGCCATACCACTGGCACAAAAATTCAACACACATTCTTAAAAAGAGACAGGTGTACTACTAACCCTAATTATTGCTCTTAATATTTGCAAGGCAGTTTCATGCTCAAGATCAGAAATTTTATGAGCAGCAATGGGATGTTTGCACAACAAGACTTCAAGCCAATGGATAAAAATAAAACACATGCTTGCTCTTGAACCTGCTGCAGCTCCTCACTTCCCACAGGACTCAGAGGGGCTGCACATGCAGGAACACGATGACCTGAAAAATCTGTTTCACAGCTCAGATGTTCACCAGGTAAAGGAAGGAAACCTCATGAAAGGTAGTGTATCAGTTCTTCTCTCTTTCTCTCATTCTCTTTGTTGAGCCCAGACCTGGACCATCCACGTGGCAGTACTAATCTGGGATCTAAGGACTGATGATCCTTGTTCTCTTTCTCTCTCTGCCACCTTTATGTCTCTCTTCTCCTGCTTTGTCTGGGCATGGTTATCCTATTCTACCCCTTACTCCATACCGAAGTTTATTAAGAGTACTGGGACCTTGTCAATTATAATTGCGAATTGTAAAAGTTGGGATCTTGGTACCCGAAGTTTGTTGCTGGAGGCTGTAAAATTTAAGGGCTTGTTAACCAAAGCTTTTGAGATTTAATAGTGGCTGATTGCTGGAGTTAAGTCAACTAGATAATAAAGCATAAGAATTCCCTTGACATGTGGACTGGTGTTTCTTTTCATCCTGATGAGAATTTATAATGAATATCTTGTCCCCTATCAAATGGGTCAAGATATTTGGGATTCTCTCCCTCTGGGAGGCTATCCTGGTGTGTAAGCATGCTCAGAAATTTGAACATTAATCCTGAACACAATCCTCAGCTGAGGATTTTTGTGATAAAGGATGCAATGTTTACATCTCAGGGTGCACATTCCAGAAGCACAGAGCTGCAAAGTTGTGCCTTTTCCTGCTTCTAAGTTCTACTGAGTGCTCTCGATCTCTAACAAAGGCAATCAAAGGCAATGAAATCTGCCTGGCTTATTGAACCGACATGTTTTCACTTTTCAAGCAAAAGAAACATTTCATACCAAACACAGCTCATGATCAACGGTCAGTAACCAAGACCATTTAATTCACGCATATTTTTATTTCTCTACTTATGCAGGTTGCCATATACTGTATTTACACACTGCTTTCATTAAAGAAACAGTGCAGGGCACATTCATTTTACTAGCTAATTTGCTTGAAACTGATTTCCTGAGGCAGAGACAGTGAACTGAAGCGCCTATAGTTTTTGTGAAAAATATAAAACCACTTCCCATTAGTTTTAAAGATCAGCTGCTTTATTATACAAAATACCTCATTTTTTAGCTCAGTCAAGAAATAAGGATGTTTTAAATTAGATAATTAATTATTAGAAAATGTCTGTTCTTCCCCCAGAGTGTAACCAAAATAAATCACATTTGAACACAATTCAGTTAATTTTAACTTCTTCCCTCAACACTCAGCAGAGTTGTTAAATTCTTCGTATGGTCATTGAATCTTAAATCTATAAACCTCATCATCTCAGTAGGAGGTTTTCATCTGAGATCTCTTGTGCCAAATCCAGAATTCTCATTTTAAAATTCAGGCTCATAACTTCATTTCAATGTGTTTGAAAAAGCCGTGGTTTTCTGTCACAGTTCTTTAAAGTGGACATTTCTATTACCTTGTCTAGGAGGAAAATGTGCAAGAAGAATCTCTACGTACTGCTACCCATTTCTTTTTCCACTTGGATTTTAATGACAAAAATAAAAGAAAGTTAATAATGCAAGTAAATCTTTGGTTTGGGGTTCTTCCTGGGAGCCCACACAACAGCAAGACTATAAAGTGAAAACTGCAAAACAACAAAAAAAACCCCACACAACACTGAAAATCATAGCTTGTTTAATGTTACTTGCTCTATTTTATTAATAATAAGCAACAACTACAAAGTAGATAAGTGAACAAAACCAAAAACACCAGATGCATCTTGCATACCTTAGATTTTATTTTGCTGGCATCTACAAAAAATACAACCCTATTCTTTCAATTGGAAGGAGAGACTGTTAGGCAGTACAGAATTGAACAATGCTTTATCTCACACAGATACTCAAAATGGGGGTTATGAGGGGCACATGAAGGTAGTATTTTTAGAGAAAGTGACTCTGATTGTCCTGCCATGCACTGTGGTCTCTGTCTCCTCTGTCTCACCCTTCTGCAAGAACTCAGGATTGAGGGTTGCTCCTCAGTCTGCCCCTGCAATGACACAGCCTGGGCCCCACAGGTCCCTCTATTTGGAGGACAGGAGATCCAGTCCCTAACAACACCATGATCTCCTTGACCTCACACCCATTTAAACAGTCCTTTCTTAAACTGGAGACTGAAAAACTAAACATCCATGTGCTTATAGGGGAGTCTCCCTCCCCAGGGCAGGACTTGGCATTTGTTGCTGTTTATGGGTCCTTTGGGTTTATTTCCCCAGTGCGGCCCCTCTTAGTGGCACCGCTGCCCTTGAGGGCATCTCTGGTCACCTATCAGGGGCAGGTTGCTTAAGGCACCCATGAAGATGTGAAAGAAAAGGAGCCCCAGACAGAACCCACTTGAAACAAAACTCCAGAGTGATGTAACTGATCATATACTCCTCTCCAAGTCCCACCATACAACCAGGATTTGTATTTGTCTCACTGTGCATACCCTGAGACATCACTGTCCCATGTGGATGTGGGAACAGTGACAGTGCCCAGGCCCCTGCCCCAGGCAAAGGACACCCTCTGCTCTCCCCCAGACACCTCCAGTCATCTCTCCCCAGGACATCAGGTGGGTCAGTTGTGATTAAACTCATGCTGACAGCCCCGACACCTTCTCCATCCCATACCTAGGAATGTGCTCCATGGCTTTTCCAGGCACCAAGCAAGGCAGACCAGTCTGGAGCTCCCCCTTCAGCTGACTTTTTGGACTCCTTGGAACAGGAGTGCGACATTCACCTTTGTTTGTTCACACGGTTGTCCCTGGATGTCCCAGAGATGACAGATGTCTTACCCTGCACAGGAACTGTTCAGGTCCCAGCACTCTTGGATGAAATCCATCATGTCCATCCTGTCCCACTGACCTAGAGTAAAGTTGTATTATTTTCCTTTTTTTTCCCCTTTGCTTAGTCCCCCGCAGCTGCAAAATCTGAGGTGGGGAAAAGGCCTGACATGTGACTTAAGAAATTACGAATTTCCAGCTTCCTACATCATAGACATTTCCACCCACATTTGGGGGTGTTCCCTTCGATTTCCCTTCTGTTTCACAACACAGGACTGGAGCTGTTGGCAAAAGTAGACAGCCACCTGCAACACCTACACTTGAAAGAAAGAGGTGTTCGTCTGGGGTACAAATGGCACATTTACCCAACCTGCACATTGCAAAATGACAACTTATCTATTTTGTATTACAAAAAAATTGATAAATGTTTTACATAATTGCTGGCAAGCAACTCAGATTAAGGGCCCCAGATCAGATCATAAAGACACTCCCAGTGGCTAAGGCATGACACACCTAATTCAGTGCTGGCAGGTTTTGTCTCCCTTTTTTCTTGATAAACAGGAATCTAAATTAAGGAATGTAATTTAACAATCAAAAATTTCAAAAAAGTTTTAGCCCATTCTCCAGTAGACTGTAATATTGTTCTTTTTTCCCAAAGCTTCTTTGAAACCATAAAATCCTGAACTATGTCTATAATAATAAAAAACTGTACATCTGATCTGAAGCTTTAATTATTTAGTTTGGACATAAAGTGGCAGCTTGCAATATAGATAATAGTTTTGGCAAAGCTGCAGACATTAATGTAGAGGCAGCTTCAGTGTAAAGCTGTTCTGACGGTATTCAGTAGAAGTGTCATTGCATTATTAAAATCAAGAGAAGTGACAAAAAATCCATATTCCTCAAAAAGTTATATCTGAAAAGCAACCTACTTTCAACATCAAGTTTGGATTAATATCTATCGGAGACCTTGGTCTTTGAACAACCAACAGAAAAATAAAAAATCCTGAAGTTCAAGAGAGTTCAAACTGAGAAATGAAAAAAAAAAAGAAAAAAAGGCAATAGAATAATAAACCAGAGGAAAGCAGTGGGTTAAGGTATAATATAAATCCAAAACCTGAAAACACTTTCAAATAACGTCGTATTTGACACAGTGAAGCTTTTTTTTCGCTGTGTCCCTCACGCCTGGCAGGTGCTGACCACAGGCTAGCTCAGTTCTGCATTGCGACAGCGTGGATCGGTCGGGGTTACAGGCAGGGCGAGTAACCTCCTCCTGGTGAGTTCTTGGTTCCCCACACCAGCGAGTGGACCTGGTGGAGTTGCGACTGTGGCGATGGAAAAAGGGTCGACTCTCTTGAGCAGGGTAGAAGGTAGTTTATTAAGGGAAGTCCGGCAAGGAGCTCCACCTCAGACCACGGCTGCCCAGAGAGAGCAGAGATCAAAGCCTTGCGGACACTTATAAATGGGGGAGGATCCAGGGGTGGTGACAACGGGTCAGCCAACCAGGGAACACGGGGGTGTAACATGGGCTGTCAGCTTCTGAACAATGAACAAATCACAGGAGGGGAGGAGGGGATTCCCCGGGCACCAGCCTATCACTCGACGCCTCTCCTGGATCTTTCCAGAATCCAGGGAAGGGTCTCCAAGTGACAGACAGGGTGACCAAGAGGAGAGAGGGGGGATTGACAGGGACAGGTGCAGGGAAGGAATGATTGACATAAAACGTCTGGTTATATAACTAACTCAAAAGGGGGAAACAGTTACAGAACACAGGGGGGTACAGTGGAATGAACCATTACAAAAATAACTTATAAATCTTACAGAAATAACTTAATAACTTAATAAAACAACTCTCGCACCACTACACTTTTTCTCTACATTTCCTGCCCTAAGTGTATTGCAGCTACCCCTGGCTCCAGTTCTTGACCATTATAACTTGTAACATGGCTAATTATCAGAACTATTAGAAAGCTTCAATTAACTGAAGAGTTCCAGGAAGAGTGAAAAATTCCATGTAAGGTCTTTGTGCAAAGGAAGAAATCAGGATTTCATTAAAACTTCAGTCTTGAAGAAACAAAAAATCCAGCCAAACAGAAGAGATTTACTCCTCTCTCTACAAAAGTACATTCATAAATAAGTAAATATAGAAATAATTTTTTTTTTTTACTTTGCAAGACAAAAGTACACGCAGTCAAAAAATTCAAGGTAGTTAGTGATAAACAAACTAGGTCACTACACAGATACCAAGGATAAATATAGCTATTTTTAATGCAGAGGAACATCCCCAGACTATTTTTTGACAGCCTGATATAGCTATACAGAATGCAGAAACCTGTTTTGTCTACAAATATCACCACCAATTTTCACTTTTTGGTGACCATTTGCAGAATATAAATCCTGGATAAAAATCTGTCCTGTGTTAGTGCTTACAGATATGTTAGGATAAGGCAAAAACCAAAAAAACACCCAAACAAAAAAAACCTGACCAACCAACCGACCAACCAACCAACCAAAAAACAAAAACAAAACAACAAAACAACAAAAAAAACCAAACCAAAACAAAACAAACACAACCCCCCCCCCAACAACAAAAATTGCATGGTAGTACAGCAACAACCTCTCCTCCCCAGTTAATACCTTCTTGTACAATTGCTGTCACTGCCATTTTCAACCAGACCCCCATGTGGTCTGACAGGACCATGTGGGGACACATCTGTGCTGCCCCAAGAACAACACTGGCACCACACCACAAACTCCAGAGAGATGGAACTTCTTCAAATTCCTCATCTCCAGCAGGAGTATATGGGGCCTGTTATGCCTTAAAGATCATCAAGACTTTTCACCCACAGAGAAGAAACAGAGTTCAGTGATCACGGGCAGAATGATGCCCACCCCTCAAGCATCCCCAAAGCACAAACACTGGGCCAAAAAGCAGGGGTGATTCAAGGAGTGTAGGAGGCATAAAGAAGTTGGTATTTTATTTTTTAAACTACATCAACTTTGAGGAAGCATCTTCCATAAGGCAAATTTCAGCAGATACACACTCTAGCCCGTAATCCACTGGAACAGCAATTTTGTCTTTTATGTTGTCCTTTTTCAAAGAATATATGTAATATCTCTAAAATCTTCAATAATCTTACTTCTGTATCTTAACAGAAAAATGGGGCAGAGCAAAACCAGGTTCTATCCTCCTATATAAAATTTCTTCTGAGACCCTACATAAAAGGCTTTTGAAAATTTGCCCAATTGTTACAAGATACATATACTATGTTGTAAACAGACCAGGCATTTTTAATTGCAATTGTAAAAGCTTCTTGCACCTCATTTTGAAAACAAGAAAGAAATGAGACTCTCCTGGATGCACGACAATAAAGTGAGAATAACAGTGAATGACATTAACGGAGAGATCTCCCGAAACAGCATTTCCAAATGATTCCCTGTTTGTGAGATCCCTGAAATTCTTTGAGTAAATATTTCTAATATACCAACACTTCTCTCACACACACAAAAAATGAGATGGATATTCAAGCAGCTCCAGTTCCTGCAATACTGGAGCTGTCACTACAGGAGACCGAAAACATGGCTTTTATCAGGCATAAGTCATCAAAAATCATCATTTCTCTTAAAAATAGATGCTTTTCTCTACTTGATGTATTGATTTTTGTTTCCAGATGTCAGAGATGGAAGGTACAGACATGTCAAGGTTAAGAGATGGGTGGCAATGACAGGAAAAACTTGATATGACACAAGGGACAAAGACTGCTATGAAAGATGCTAGCACAAGACTTCATGATTATTATTATTAGAGCATTAACAGAGTGAAAGGGTAGATTCCTGAAACTCAGAGATCATTAGAAGTATATGGTTTTTCTACAATCCTTCAGCTCTGCAAATGGTGCTCCTCTAGATTAAAAATAAATAAATAAATAAATACATACATACCAGTGATTTTTACTCCAGTGAAGTTGGGGTACAGTTTTGGTATATTTCTCCTTCCCTCCTCTGCCTCAAAAAGAAATGCTTAGATAGAATTTAAAATTGTGTTCATATTTTTCTACGAATATAATGTTTTAACCAGAATTCAACTGGAAAAGAAATCAATGTACCGATTTTTAATTGTTTTTTACTCTCTATGAGGGGGGGAAAAAAAAAAAAAAGAAAACCAAAACCAAAACCAAACCAAAACAAAACAAAAAAGCCAAGAACAACAACAACAACAAAAAACTCAAGAATTTTTTATCAAAAACCCTCAACAATCAAGCAGCAGGCTAATTGGTCAAAATTAGTCAGTCACTAGTCTCAGACATTTTGGAGTAGTCTGTTTTTTCTCCTGAAGTGACTGAAGCACACAATGATTTTACCCATTTTGTCTTCTTTCTTTTTTCCTGCTTAATCTTCAGCTGGTCTGAATGAAGAAGCCAGAACCATATCGACTCCCTGGTAATTTTAAAACAGATTTCTTGTTTGGAATTAAGCCAGAGCAGGATTTCTAAGGAAGATAGCTCCTCCTGTTTCCACTGAGAGCCCATGGGGAGCTTCTAAGCCTTGCCTGCTCTGCATGGCCCAAGAGCAGTCTTTATCCACAAGATAAATATTTGCAAGAAAATAATTAGGGAAGAAAAAAACCACTGTAATTTGTCCTCCACAAAATAACCTACTGGGATAGACTAGTTAATCAACACTGGATCTGCCCCAGGATGGCGAGATGGCCACTTTGGACTGGGAAACGGCCAGGGATATGTGGAATTTGCTCCTCTACCTTCATCCATGCCAAGACAAAGCAGACAGGAACTGAAGGGATGCTCATGGATCTGACTTTTGCACATCTCCACAAGGGGGAATACACAGCTATACTCGAGGCAGGAGGAAATCTGGCTCTCTGTGTCTTAGGGTTGGTGCACAAATGTATTTCTTGGCAAAAAACTGTGTAAAACTGGCACTGAGAAAACTATCCATGACTCACCCCTGATGGAACCAGCTGAGGACACACCCAGTGTTCACCATCCCTGTCCATGTCACTTGCTCCTCCCTCCCTTATCCCCATCTCCCTTCCTTGAACCATCACTGGGACTGGCCTGCTCCTGCCTTAAGCCATCCCAAGAAGGCAAACTACCACACGAATTTTTCTGTTCTGCATAAGACCATCACCAGTGCTGGAATCAGGGAAAAGCCAGTGGCAGAGAAATTAGATGGACTTTGGCCAAACGATCAAATCTCACAGACTTGCTTGTCTCAGCTTTGTCTTGCAGTAAAAAAGCTTTGGAGACTCGGGAACTTTCCTACAGACCAGATACTTGTTTCAACCCTCCCTGACCAAACTTCTCTGTCCCACAAGTCAGAGTTGCACCTTTTAGAGCTCCACTTTTACTCACACTCAGCATTTTGGCTTCAAGCTTACAGAGAATAGGTCTAGATGGATTATTAGGAGAAAAGTCTTTCCTGTGAGGCCCTGGCACAGGGTGCCCAGAGAAGCTGTGGCTGCCCCTGGATCCCTGGCAGTGTCCAAGGCCAGGTTGGACATTGGCACTTGGAGCAGCCTGGGACAACGGGAAGTGTCCCTGCCCATGGCATGGGTGGAACATGATAAGCTTTAAGATCCAATACCAAACCATTCTATTATGTTATAATTCTCTGGTTTAAAATGCACATTTTTATGTAATTATTCATCTCTACAGAAAGATATTGAGGCATACTAGAGCAATCACTGCTCTTGCTGTGTGAACCAATATAGACGTGATATTAGCATTAAGTCAATATATACAGTCAATCACACTATTCCAGCTGATTTCCAAGCTCTTGTTCAGAATGTTGCTTTGATTTTTTTCTTCCCTGATGGATTTCAAAAGAAAGGATATGTCTTACACGACATTCCCAGCTATGCCTGACATTGCTTCAATCACTATTTTTTTTTTTTTTTTTTTTTTTTTTTTTTTTTTTTTTTTTTACTTTAGTGACATGCTGAATCACAAGACCCACATTTGGAGCAGACTTTAAAGGTAAGTAAAACCACCCTAGGAAGTAACCTGTAACTCCACCACAGTACAAAAGTGAAGCATTTCTAAGAGAAATTCCTGAAATAATTCATCTCCCTGAATAAGGATACCCGGCTGAAGAGAAGCCTGGTGAAGAAGGCCAAGGTGTCAGAATAACATGGGCTTGATCGCACCCAAGCAAATGAAAGTCATTGTCAAAGAGGTGGATCTTTTTCCTGAAGGGCTATTACACAAAAGCATCATTAAAGGAACATGTATAGCAAGCACCATAGAAGGGAGCTACTAGGTCATTTCAGCTGCTTCCCATGACAACAGCATTTCCCCATCCGCATTGTACATTATTCACAGATCAAGCTAATCTTCACTTTAAATAGTTCAAATAAATAGCACTGCACGGTTTTAAAATAGTTCTGGAATGGTATCTGAAAGTAATCAGCTACTGGGTCTTAGTTTTTAACCTAGAAAAGACCTTGCAAAGCAATCCCATGCAATTCCTCACACAAGCAAGGAATCTGACAAGTTACATTGCCTGTAATAGTTTCTCCATCTCTGCTTCAAAAGCCTGAGCTGGAAAAAGAGTAAATAAAAATCAAAGAAAAAAACCCTGACAACAAACTAAAGCAAGATGGTCTAAAGAATATCAGAGTAAAATACATAGTAATCAGGAAGGAAACTTGGATTTCAGGGGTTGGTTGTGTGCAACGATACCCAGCAGTGACAGAAGCTCTCCTACATGAGGGAGAGACAGAATGAGAGACGTAAACAAATGCTAAACATAAAATAAATCTAATTTTTTTTCTATTTTTCATGCCTCTGCTTGGTGCATAAAAGTCTTATCCATAAGTGTTTCTTGTGTGATCTGTTGTAGCTTCACTGTTGCAGAAACCTAAGACATGGGTAATCAGATGCCAGAAATTACTGTTATTTATGCTCTGCTGTCACAGCTCTCCATAATTATGCAGGTTGACACAGCATCTTGACAATGATAGGGAAAAAAGCAGGTTTTGCAGAGATTTTTTTTCAGCCTCCCTACACAGAAGCTCAACAAATAAAATTGCTGCAGCTAAAAATTAGCAATGCAGTCATCTCTTTCATGTTTGGTTTGGGGGTTTTTTTGGCCTGTCAAAAAGTTACTATTGTTAAAGTACTCAAAGATGTGAATAAAAAGCTCTCTCATATGCCTAAACAGTAGCTTTATCCTACAGCAGGACCATAATCTGTCTATGCATAAATAAATGTCTTGTGTTGTTTAGAATTGAAAACAATCAACGAAAAAATTAGTCACAAAGGCTGAGGGGCAGGAAGGAGAGATTATTTTCAAAATGCTGAGAAAATGCCCTGCTTTGCATTAAAATTAAAAATTTGAAACTGTAGGGTTCAAATTCATAAGGTGAAGCACTTAACAGTCACCTGAGTTTGTGCTGTCCCAGGTGTGCAAGCTACACTCAAGAGTGAGGCTGGTCACTAGATAAACTATTGTGCGTACAGAATCCCAGTATTTTGATAGAGCATTTTGAGTTAGGAAATTTCTCCATCAGCTTTAATCAAGAGCCACCACTTAATGCAGAAACTGCCCTGGGCAGGTTATACCTCTGTATCGGACCCCACTCTCCCACACACCATCTGGGAGAGTACGCAGCAGAGAAATCCCACACCCAATCCTGCCTCCTCTGGGGGAGGCTTCGCTCCCCTCCCTGTCACCTGTGGCCTCCAGGGTCACTGACAACCCACAAATCTGAGGCACACCCTTCTCTCACATTGACAGATTCCTGCTGGGATGTGCCAAGCTCCTGCCCTGGCTCTGCTGAAGGAGTGCTTATCTTCTTGAGACTCCTTATCCATCTGCTTCTCCTCCCTGCTGTCATCTGTGCATTTCAGCTTGCTGCTTTAAATACTCAGCCTGAAATCCTAACTCCTAAAACCCAGAACCTGTCGTTCTGCTGCTGCAGTTGGGAGAGCTGAGATAATCCAGGATTCTCCACTTAAACAGAATAGGCAGAATGATGGCTTGGCTGAACAGAAATATTCTCTTGGAAAAAAGGCAGTAAACGAAGGTGTGTACCCAGTTTGAGCAAGGCCAGGTGGCATGGGAAGAACACAGAGATACTGCTGCCAGTGGAGGGAGAATATTCCTGTGGCCAAATCTCAGATTGAGTTGGGGCTGCCAGAACTTTGGGGGACAAAAAAGAGATTTCCTGAATAAAATAATAGCAGTAGGCAGTGCAAAAATACCATTGCCCCGTTCCAAGATGAGGATGGTCACTCCACAGACAGGAACAGGGAGAAGGCTGAGGTTCAATGCATCCTCTGCCTCCTCCTTTGACACGGATGGACCAAGGGGGTCCCAGTGGCCTGAGATGAAGGACCATGACTGTGAGAATAATCAACCCCAAGTTAACTCCAGTCTGCTGCTCCACCTGGATCCCTATAAATCTATGGGGCCTGATGGGATTCATCCAAGAATCCTCAAATCCTCAGCTGCTCATATCATCACAAAACATCTCTTCATAATTTTTGAGTGGTTTTGGGAGTCCAGAGAAGTCCCAGATGACTGGAAGCTGGAATATTGTCCCAATTTTCAAGGAGAGCAAGAAGAAGGACCCTAGGAACTACAGGTCTGTCAATATGACTTCAGAGCCTGGTAATGATATGGAGAAGATTATTCTGGGAGGTATTGAAAACACCTGAAAGACAAAGCAGACCCTGGCCTCAGCCAGCATGTCTTAATGAGAACAAAATCCTGCTTGTCAAACCTGATTTCCTTCCATGACAAGGTGACCCAACCAGTGGATCATGGGAAGCCATTTGATGGAATCTTTCTGGATTTTAGGAAAGCTTTCTGTACTGTTTCTTACAGAATGTTTCTAGACAAACTGTCCACCCCAAGGTGGATAAACACATCATGAAAAGGGTGAGTCGTTGGTTCACATGTCGGGCACAAAGGGTGACAGTGACGGGTGACATCAGACTGGGAGCCCATCACTAGTGAGGTTCTGCAGGGCCCCACCCTTGGCCCTGAGCTCCTCAACTGCCTCATAAATGACCTGGATGTAGGACTGGAAGGGATCCTGAGCAAGTTCACAGATGATACAAAACTGGGGGAGCTGTTGACTCCCTCGAGAGAAGGGAGGCCCTGCAGAGAGGCTGTGACAAACGAGAGGCCTGGGTCAGCTCCAGCCATGTGAGGTTCAACTACAGAAGGTTCCGGATTGTGCCCCTGGGAAGTGCAGCCCTGGCTGTCTGGACAGACTGGGGGATGAGAGGCTGGAAAGCAGTGCCAGGGAAGGGGACTGTGGGTCCTGGTCAATGGCAGTGCCCTGGAGCCAGGAGGGACATCCCTGTCCTGGGGGCATCACACCCAGCACAGCCGGCCGGGCCAGGGAGGGATTGTCCTGCTCTGCTCTGGGCCGGGGCGGCCTCACCTGGAACACTGTGTGCAGTTCTGGGCATCACAGTGTAAAAAAGGCATTGAACTGTCAGAGAGTGTGCAAAGGAGAGCTACAAGGGTGGTGAAGGGTCTGGAGGGGCCGTGTGAGGAGCAGCTGAGGGCACTCGGTGTGTTCAGCTGGAGGAGAGGAGACTGAGGGGAGACCTCACTGCAGCTCCGCAGCTTCCTGGTGAGGAGAAGGGGAGGGGCAGGATATGATCTCTGCTCTGTGGTCACCAGGGACAGGGCCTGAGGGAAGGGCTGGAGCTGAGCCAGAGGGTTGGGAGGGAAATCAGGGGAAGGTTCTTCCCCAGAGGGTGCTGGGTGCTGGGCGCTGCCCAGGCTCCCCAGGGAATGGGCACGGCCCTGAGGCTGCCAGAGCTCCAGGAGCATTTGGACACTGCTCCCAGGGATGCACAGCAGGGATTGTTGGGGTGTCTGTGCAGGGACAGGAGCTGGACTGGATGGATCTTCTGGGTCCCTTCCAAGTCAGCCTGTGCTGTGGTTGTGTCAGTATTTACTTGTCCATTTTCAAACAACTTCACGAAAGATATAGCTATAGATGTGTGTATATATATATATATATATACACACAGACATACATATTAAAAATATATATAATATATATACACACACATATAATATATAAAAATAAATCATTATATGTAAGTCTTGTGGACATAAGTCTTCTATATACAAATCAAAAAATACCCTTTTGCCCACAAATGACCCCTTATTAAAAAGTTTAAGATGCGTAGAGTGAGGAATACTGTCAAAATACCTCAAAAAACCCCCTTCTTAGACATTGCTTTTGTTACATATAACAAATTCTTATTTCAAATACAGAGCTGTGCATCAAGAATTCATAGCATGATTAGGTTTTATCTAACATTTCCTAAACTTCTAAGTATCACACGTGAGACATGTAAGTGGCTGCCATTCCTCCGTACACTCTGGAGTGTATATATACCCAAATTATACCCGGAGTACAGTATGTTTGCATATAACTGTTATACATTTTGTAAAATTAAGATGTTTTTATGTGTCTTTCGTATGATAACACATTCACAAACACACACCCCACATATAGTTATTAGCTGGATTAGCTAGCGACTTTACACAGATAATCATGGTCTGCTTCATTTCTCAGCTTTCGGAACTTAAAATAGAAGAACACCCCTGCTGTGATGAAAGGTAACACAGCTTGTTGATTAGAGGGAAGGAAAACCCACATAAACAAATGAATAAAAAACCTCACAAGTATGTTAAGCATATTCCCTCACCAGCAAGACTGAGATTTGATAAAACCTCATAGCATAAAGGTGTGGTGCAGGTTCTGTGCCTCCAGATTCCTTGGACACAGCTGCTCATTCAATCCCTGCCTTCAGAGCACACAGACCCACAGGAGTAGGTACTGGGTTTGGACAGAGTCTTGCTCCATTCCCACAATATGAATGGCAGGCAAAAAAGCTGTTCTACCCTCTACACAGATCATTAGAAAACCAGCCATACCCTGTTGTCGCTACGCATGGTGAGTTGTTCTCCCTCAAACAAAAGATCCAAGTTTCCTGTAAAAAGGGAAACTTAGACTCATTATTCCTCAGACTGACATGACACGCCAAATTTAAGCTGAATTTGCCTTTCCCTTAGGTTGACTCCTGAACTTTAATTGCAAAATGTGTTTTTGTCCTCTAATATAAAATAACATTTTCCAGAGGTTTTAACTTTGTAGATCATAATTTTCTTACAACCCTCCTCTAGACTTGAATCTTTTGACTTTTATTTTCTAATACATCATCTGACTAAGATTTCACTGTGAACTTGTTCTGAAACTTAAATTAATACCTACTTGTTGTTCAAACCGTATTTATTCAAACTCAAGCTGGTCTTCAGGCATGCTACAACGATGCCCAGTATCATAGAATTACATAAATGGCTTGGGGAGGGACCTTAAAGGTCACACAGAGACACCCCTTTCCATAGGCAGCGACACCTTCCGCTATCCCAGGCTGCTCCAAGCCCTGTCTAGCCTGGCCTTGAACACTCACAGGGATTCAGGGACAGCCATAACTTTCCTGGGCACCCTGTGCCAAAGCCTCCCCACCTTCACAGGGAAGAATATTTTCATCACATCTAATCTCACATGTAATACAGCACTGACAATCCTTTAGGATTTCAGAAATTGTGGCTCCGTGGCTTACCTAAGTTTGAGATGTTTAAGAGACTAAGATGAAAACAGTTATGTGCTAACTCCTATGTGAATCACAATAAATTTGAGAATAACAGATATTTATCTCTGGTTCTTGCAGTTTCTTAAACACAGCCTCTGCAGATATCTTCACTTAGAGTGATGGGGTATCAGGCTGTGAGTTTGTAACTGCTGTTGTAGGGACATGTGCTGCATAAACAGATAATTTAAGGCATAAAAATCTTAATTAAAAGTTACTGTCTTTTGAAATAACTTCCAAAATTGATGATTTCCTTGATTTTCAACTGGATGGTAATTGAAAAAAAGTGTGAAGGAGAGAAGACAGTGACCCTTTCCCCTGTGGTGCCATTGATACACAACTTTGTATGAAGTATATCCTTTGAAAAGAGACATAAAGGATAAGGACATAAAGGGCAGTGAAATGGGAGGCTGGACACATGAAAAAATACTACCCGAATTATTAATTCCAGTTGTAATAACGCATGGTTTGACATTAAATTTAGTCCTAGGCTGACCAGACACGTACAGAATACAACAGTATATCCACTATATGCTTTCTGGAGGCTATACGAGCAGTCATGGAAAATCAATTTGAATACAAATGTAATTTGTTAAAAGAATAGTGAAAATCATTATGCAGGGTCACACTGTCAGCAGTTTGTACAGAAGCAGATGCTATCCGAAGATGCAAAGGCATTCAGTAAAACAAAGAGTCTTGGTCTTTAAAAGCCTCTGTGATCTTTTCAGCCTTTCAGTATAGATACATGAGAACAAAGCTACAGTTTACCTCTCTTGTTTTTCAGCACTTTTGCTCCTTGCAGCTGATTCCAGCTGCAGCAAGGGGCCTTATAGAAGCTTCTGAGCCTCAGAGAGAGTGAAGATTCTCACTATAATGGAGAAAAAGCAACATCTTTGAAACACTTCCTTCAAAGTTTCAGAGTTTTTCTCTCAGGCCGACAGGACATGGTCATAAAATAAAGAATTAGACTAGCTTGTTTTCAGCAATGTCAATATCATTTTTAGGCAAACCACACATAAAAACTCAGCAGACAGCTAAGTGAAGAAGCACGATACAACCCAGGGAGCAGTTTCACTATAAAGACAAATGGTATTTTTCAGTAGGTCATGTTGCAAAAATATTTATCATGAAGATGTGGGATGCACTGATCTGCTGTGCACCTACAGTCCTATTATTGCTGTTGATCGGCTTACACCACAGCCAGAGTGTATCTAGGAACCAAAACAGCCACCAGTCTTTAGTCATGCTTTCTTTTCACCTGATTCCAGTCTTTACTGTCTGTTTTTAATGCTGCTAAAAAAAAAAAAATACACAGTGATACTCATGAACCTGTATTACTGCGTGTGGGATGCACTGTGTTTCTTCCTCCTGAAATAATCTCTTGTAGTCTCTGTAGTCACTCTGGTAGTTACTGTCTGTCCACGCACAGTAAAGCACCAGAGTGCCTGGCATTCAAATTCGACCAAGGAACAGCAACAGCAGCAAATGTAAAAGCTTACAGCTGTTTTAAAATATGTGTAAGAGGACATTGCTTATTAACAATGTACCTGCATCTTTCTTGCAAACTAAGGGCTGGAAGACACTGTACCCTTGAAGGCTGGTTTCATCATGTACTTGCATATAAACACATCTCTGAAGATCAGGCTCCTGTTACAGTGCATGAGATTGCAAATTTATCAGACTGGTCAGGAAGAAGAAAATGACAGTCTCCCATTGAGATGACTTTTTCTTCCATTATCATCTTTCAATCTTTCTCACCCATCTCTCTCCCATAAAACCAACAAAAACAGCAAAAAGACAAAAAGAACCCCACCCCAAACTTGCTGACATACTATGTATTTGTTCCAAACACAAAAAGCAAGTGGTATTTTAAGACATCATGAATAAACAGGATTTTAACCTCCATCATTACCTTGCAGAGCTCCAACAACAACAAAAAAAGCAGTTGGTCTTTTTCTTTTAACAGGAGGCTGGAAATGCAGGTCAGTAATGAAATATATGACTCAACTTTCATCTGCACTTGGAATTTACCCCAAGAGGTAGGTAGGAATCAGCCACTGCACAAATGACATTTCCACTGGTTTTCATTCTACACCATTATGGAAATATAGTGAGAAGTTAAGACAAGTTCTGCACTGTTGAAAAACTGCTGATGTAAGAGTTTTGGTTAGTTACCATGCTTAGAGTCACTGCAACTTTGAGAGGATTTATTGAAACTAAATGTTTGACAGCCACCAAAATTAATGCAGACTTGTCAAGGAGCATTTTGCTCCATTTCAGAAAAAAAAAAAAAAAAAAAGAAAGAAAAAAAAGGTGTTGTTTTTTTTTTTTTTCCCATTTCTTTTCAAGGGCCAAGGACAAACCTTTAACTGAACAATCACAGCTAAAGCAATCAAAGAGCAAACGGATTTATTTTCCTGCCTATTTCACTTCTGCTAGAGAACCTGTTAAGTTCTCTCTGTTCTAAAGTTACCCGAAAACATGGCAGAACTGTCAGCTTTAATGAGAAAACATCACAGAAGTGAGCTATCAGAAGTTCCAAAGAAGCCTAGTCAAAGCACTTATGACAAGTCCCGACTTAGTGGCAGATGCAGCTATCTTCTGCTTGAAACAGAGACTTTGGAGAATAAGCTGCAGGTACAAGGACATATTGGCATAAGCTATCACATGCTCACTGCAACTGTGTGAATGCTACCAGATTTGAGAAGCCATTGTGCTGAATAATTTAGGGACTAATAAAATATTCAGTTTTTACTGATATGCTGGTTTCATTTTGAAACCATAAAAAAAAAAAAAAAAAAAAAAAAAAAAAAAAAAAAAAAAAAAAAAAAAAAAAGAGGAGAAAACGTCTAAAAGTCAGTGGGAATATTCTAGTACTTATTAGGACAGTAGTTGATCTACAAAGCAGGAGGATAGAGTGGTCTCCACGCCGTGTGGGATCACACAGAGACACAGAACACTCGCGGCACAGGAGGATGCTCGGAGCTCGCAGAGGACGAGGAGAGTCCTCGGAGGGCTGCGGGCGAGAGTCCACGGGGGTCCCGGAGCGGAGCTCAGCTTCCCTCGGGGCGCGGAGGGTGCCCGGGCGGCACAGCCGGGATGGGCAGGACGCGACAGAAGTGATCTGCCACCGCCCCGGGCAGCCCCCCGAGCTTTCTGCTGAGGCGGGACCGTGCCCAGACCCTCACCATCAGCTCCTCGCACGACGAGCTCACACAACTTTTCAATGCGAGGAGAGTAAAGCCCCGTAGCCTGCAAGAACTGATTAAAATAAATAATAAAGAGAACTCCCAAGAGATCTAAAGTTTTCTCTCTGGGGTAAGGTAGGCGTTTTGTTTTTCGTGAGGGGTTTTGTATTGGTAGGTTTTGTTGCTGTTGTTTTGTTTTGGAAGGGGGTGAGAGACCGAGAAGCCTCCGCGGGTGTTTTCAGCATGGAAAAGACCTAATTAGAGGGAGGCAGCGAAAGGGTCGACTGGCAAAACCTTCTCGCTGCTGTCGAGATGCTCAAGCTCCCGAACGTGTTTGAAAACTCTTCCGCGGTTTGCTGGGTCTCCGGCTCGGAGCTAGCAGCCTCCAAATTACAATGAAGACCGGTGGCTGGGGAGGGGTAGGGGGAGGAAGGGAAAAGCGGTGGAGACAGCTCTGCGGAAATCTTCCCAGCCGCTCATCTGGATTACATTTAAGCTCTCACAGTTTTTCTTTCCCCTCTAATTAAGCATAGTTTCAAAACAGAACGTGTCTGAGGATGGATAGTCCACCGGCTTCTATTTCAAATGCAGAGATAAGTGTGTGTGTGTGTATATATATATATATAAAACCATAAACATAAAGAGAAAAGGAGAGCCCAAGGCAGCGGCACCCTGCTGAGAGCCACCTCCCCGGTCCCCCGCGCACTTGGACTCCGACTTTGCGAGAGCTCCGGCGCGACCCCCGACCTCAAGTCCCCCGTCCGTCCCCGCCGTCCTCCGTCCCCTCACCTCGGGCGGGGAGCGGCGCCGCCAGGCTCCCGCAGAGCGCCAGCCAGGCCAGCAGAGCGCGGCTCATCCTCCTCCTCCTCCTCGTCCTCCTGCTGCTGCTCTCCTCCGCCTCAGCCGAGGGATGCGAGCGGCGGGCGCTGGCGGTGCCTCCGCCCGGTGAGGCGATGCGAGGCGCGGCGAGGATGTGCAGGTCCCTCCCGGCGCTGCGCGGCGTGGAGCGTCCCCCGGCCGAGCGCAGCCCCCGCCGCTCCGCTGCCACCGCCCTACGCGCGGCGCGGAGCCCGTCCCGCCGCCCGTCGGCTCTGCGCGCCCGCCAGGTGCCGCCGCGCCTCCAGCATGGCCCGGCCGCCGCCTCCGAGCCGTGTCCCGCCGCCTCCTCTCCTCCTCCTCTTTCTCCTCTCTGCCTTCCTCCTCCTCCTCCTCCTCCTCCTCCCGCCGCCGCTGCCCTGCCCGCCCCGCGCGGATCCCGGGGGCGGTGACGCTGGACACACCCCTGCCTCGCCCCGCCCGCGGCCGCGCCCCCGCGATGCGGAGGTTGCGGGATGGAGCTCCTGCACGGAGCCGGGATTCGCGATGTGGAGGGTGCGGGATGGAGCTCCCCCAGAGGGCTGAGACCCCGCGGCCCCCTACTAATCCCGGGAATGATCCCGCAGAGCTCCGGTGTGCGTGGACGCTGGTCTGCGTGGCCGGGATTCCTCTCGCGCGGCAAATCGCGTGTCCTGCGCTAGTTTGGTTTTGCGTGGGTGCCTGCCCTCGTCTATCAGGGAGCGGACGCTGTTCACGAAAGTGTTTTAACCCTCCGCGGAGGAAATTTTGCCCTTCACAAACTTCTGTCTTGTCGGCGCTGTCCAAACCCTGCGCTCTGCCGTGTGCTGCCTCGGCTTGAAATCCCTCCTGAACATCCATACAGGGAACTCGCACGGAATCACAGGATTATGGCATAGCTTGGGTTAGAAGGGTCCTCAGAGCTCGCCATATCCCAACCCCAAGCCATGGACAGGGGCACATTCCGCCAGAGCAGGAGGTCCATTCTTCCACTTCCCTCCTTCCTCACGCAGGATGTCATCCTGCCCGAAACTGGAAGGGAGTCAAAGCACGAATGAGAGATGCGGCGAAATTTCAGAAGCAGCCCAAGGCAGAGGGTAGCAAGGTCTCACGCCAGACCACTACACTTTTTTTTTTTTTTTTTAGTATTTTCATCTCTTTTTCCTGCCTGGGTATATAGAGCCATGAGAGTGAAAAAAGTACTAGTTGCCTAGTGAGCATCAAAAGGTTCTCCAGGTATTTTATATCTGTAATTTGCATCCCCTCTACATGCCTTCGTGGTGAAAGACCACATATAAATATTATATTAAGCTTTAATGCACTTGCCGAGTGAGAAGGATGCACTGAACAGCACTACAACTGTTGAGAAGCATTTCTGTAGATACAACCTGAAAGTCCGGGCTGCTTGCAATGACAAGAAGAAGAGACATCATGAAATTAGGGGTGGAAAAAAACCCGTTAAGTCGTCTGATCTCTTGGTTAGTTTGGCTGGCACCTCGCAATAGTTACAGCTTTTCATTTTGCAAGCCCTTTGTCTACCACTAAATTCCTGCTAGTGACAGGGTGACAGCCCTTGCCTAATGCTCTGGGTTTACATCTGAGCTTGCAATTAATCATGTTTTTCTTGACACTGGAAGTGTTTTGGTTTCAACATCTTACATTGTCAGCAAAATTTTGAAAGGATGAGGGGTTTTTGAGCTGGTTAAGCTACAAAATTAACAGAAATTATGCACCTGATTTAGAGCATTTGACACTCATAATCCCATGGCTCTTTCTGCTTGCATACAGCTCAGTGGTGCCCACACCTCGTGTGCACTTCACCCATCACAGCAGGGCAAGGCTGCCTGATGGCACTTCCACTCATCAGCAGTGGTGGGGATGCACAGAGTTATCCAGCAGGTTGGGACAGATAAAGAAAAAAAACAATCTCCCAACATTAATTTAGCCCACACTAGAAGAAAAGGTGTGTTATCAAGAGCTGTGGTCCGGTGTAATGCTCTGGACACGTGGGAGCTTGGTAGCATCCACCAAAACTTTTCCCTGTCCTCACTATAACATGCACTAACACAACTCACCAGATAGCACTCAGGTGCTACAGCCACACCTTCATTAAGCTGCACAGGTATCCCTGGGATTGCATCACCACTTCTACAAGCAACTTGGATTATATGTATCAGTCTCCATGTCAGAGATTTCCCTGAAGAACTACTGTGTGGAAAGAAAAATTTCTTCCCAAGGGTTGCTTTGCTATCCATAAAGTGACAGTGGAAATTTAGGAAGCCTTAACAAAGCTTCTAATATTAATGCATCATTTTTCTACAGTGTTGCTAATTTTACTCTGCTTATCTCTGTTTTACAACCAAGAATCCAGCTGTCACAATTACAAGGCAAGCTGCACTGTAGCTGCACTGTGGCAGCCCAGCATGCCTGCACCCCCAAGTGGCAGCCTTGCCTATGTTTTTTTTATTATTATTATTATTTATTTTTGGGGTTGGTTTGTTTGTTTTTGAGAAAATAATCTTGTATCACAGCCCCTCTATTTCCCCAATTATGATAAATCTAAAGGGACTGACTACACTCAGTACCTGGAGGCCTTTTTCCACTGAGAGCCTGTGACTAGCAGCTGATTAAAATGACACAGAAATAACTTCTTCAAAGCCACACTTTGTTTATTCAGCCAAAAGGGATGAAACAACAAAAGGCTTTTCTGCCTAATTCTTACCTAAAGTGCAATGCCTTTTTGTTTTCAAGTTCTCAATAGATTTTGTTCAATAAAACCTATCTTCCCACTTCAGAGTAATCAGAGGTGGGAAAAACTTTTGCTGCCCCACTCTGCTGGGCTCCGCTTCCCTGTGCTGCTTCCTCCTGCTTGCTCCGCTCTGTTTTGGGGATGACCCACAATCAGTGGATGCTGTAGGAGATCAATTCATCCAGCACCTTCCTTCTACCCCCAGTTTCTCCCCTTAGCACGGGGCAACACAACTCCAGCTCAGCAATGTGAGGTTGGCTCCAAGGTGCAGACTGTTCCTTCCAACACAAAGGCAGCAATCACCTGCACCTAGGTGTTCCTAAGATGGATTTTTCTGAAGCCAGGCTGTGCTATTTACCGCTCCAGCCTGGGTTTTACCCAAGAATTCCTTTGCTCTTGTGCCGTGGGCTCACACTGTTGTCATTGTGACATGTTATGGCTGCAGCATCTCACAGCACTCCCCTCCTACAGTGACCTGTCCCTGACTTCACCTTCTCGATGAAGATGCAAACCTGATGTCCTTCAATGTCCTCCAAGATTCAGAAATTATTCATTTTTTGCCTTTTTTTTTTTGTTTTTCTTGAAGCAGATGCCTCATTGACAGCAGGAAAATCCGCCTTCTGACTCTATAAATACTATAGGTATGCGAACACCAGTTTTTATGTTGGAAACCTTAGGACCTCCACGACATCCTGAAGGTCCTCTTTTCCTTTTTTGGGTTACATGTTTGCAAATCCTTGCTGTCTTCTCAATGGTGAAGGCACTTTGCTGAAATACGGGCAGGGTGAGACTTGGATATCACAAGCCATTGCAGCTCAAGCTGATGTTCTGCCTTTTATATCAACATTAATATATATGCACAATATATAAAATCACATTTTTATATTTGTATTTGATATTTACCCTCTAAGGCAAAACTCTTCCTCCTGTCATGTGGATTCATTGTATGCTTAGTGGTTTGGAATTTAAGAGAAAAATGGGCTTAAGAACTGACAGATATTAATCAGATATTAATCCTTAATATGTCTATTTTCCTTTTTCTGCTATCCACAGAACTCAAAGACAAGTTTAACTTTCCAGACTGTTCTTACACTTTAGGATAATTCCTGCTTAATTTACTTAGCTGCATTCTAATAAACAAATACATATTTTATTAGTTTACCAATCACTCAAGACCAAGAACCCTTTTTTCATCCTTTTTTTTTTTTTTTAATAATGTTCTTTCATATAAATTATCAGATCTGTCAGAATTTTCTGCCTAATAGGATTGACAGGGACTGTAGCGACTGCCTAAATTGGCAACATCCCTCCCTTAGGCTAAAGATTCCTGTAGATCTTCTGGAGCAGAAGCGGTAGAGTGGAGAGACAAATCAACGGCCATCTTTGCAAGGGAAAAAAAGAGCCCCAAACAAACAAAACCCCAAACAAATAAAAAAACCCTCAAGACAACATCAAAACAAAACAAAACAAAAAACAAAAAAACCCCACCCCCAACCTCCATTTTCAACTGGGAAAAAACCAATTCATGTCTAGTAATGCCCCCACTGTTTGCCTCCACCTTACTTCATTAGTAGCTTACATTTCCTGCATTATTCCTGTCTTGCATAAAGACCCATGAGTAAAGTAACAGATAGTAAGTCTTAATGTATAACATGAAGATGATTTTGGCATAAGAGAAGAATAATACTAATGTTTAGCATTGACATCAAGTCTAAGATTTGTTACACAAAGGTGAACCAAGTTGCTCCTATCCATGCTGCAGCAGTAGGGGAGCAAGAGCTGATCCTTCTTGTTTCCCAGCCTCTTGCCATTTCAGATGCCCATTCAGACAACATGAGTATAACCTGCCCAATTACCCTATAACACCTTTAGGGTATCTTGGATACCAGCTTTGTGGAGGAGATTAGTTTTATCACCAGATCACATCACAGCACCCACCAGATCAGCACCTCCCTAGAGCCAGAGATCAGGACAGTCTCAGACTGCACAAGCACAGATTATATTGCCACCTCCACTATAATTAGGGCTATAAAAAGCCTCTGCTGCATGAAGCAGAACTTTTTTTTTGGTTTTTTTTCCCCCATTTTTTCCCCCTTTTTTTTTTGCTTTTCTTCCCCACCACCCCCCCTAATATATGTACTTTGTTCTTCAAGGATTTGTCAGACACCGTTCACCGTATCTGGCTGCTCTGATTCTGCAAGTCATCTCTGTGTGTTTGACTCAGGAAAAGAAGAGATAATACATCTATCTGTCACCACCACAGCAACGCCACCAGAATTATTCCTGGGTTGAGACTGCCTCTAAAAAAAGGGAGCAGTTGGTTCTTTTATCTCTTCCCAAGCACAGCCTGATCCCCCATTTCTTGAACATGTGAGGTTTCCTATTAAGTCAATGTGTATTTTGTGGAAGATTCTGCTTCCTTCTAACCTTTCTAGTTCAAAAGCATTGTCATGTAATGCTCCATCAGAGGAACGGGGGAGAAGTAACTGTACAACATAGGAAAATGTTCAAACTCCATTAAAAAAACAAAAACAAATACAAAAAATCCCCCAACTTTTTCTTTCAGTCTTTTGCAGAATAGACTTTTTTCTTTTCTTTTTTTTTTTTTTTTTTTTTTTTTTTTTTTTTTTTTTTTTTTTTTTTTTTTTTTTTTTTTTTTTTTTTTTTTTTTTTTTTTTTTTTTTTTTTTTTTTTTTTCTTTTTTTTTTACTATTTATATGAAGGAACCAAAAAAATCAATATCATAGTTGGGTTTGATTACTTTTCCTTTAATTTGGAAACAAACTCCTATTTTACTGCGTACAGAGGATAGTATTAAAGAATCCTATCTAAATGACTGAGTATGTTTTTAAATTAATCCTTTGCCTCCCAAAATGTGAACATATGAAGTTCGCAAAACACAGGAGAGGATGCGCAGGCTAAGGTGTAAGCACAACTCCTGACATGAGACATCCCATGTTTCATTCTGTAAAGCCTTCTGCGCCCCCTGAAGCTGAGAAATGGATTAATTTCTGTTGGGATTATTCCTTGCCTGCTTGTGGAAGGAATTTGAATTCATGGTGGTCTTTCAGCAGGACTAATGTGTGGAAGCTGAGTGCTGGTGCACATGTGCCTGTTCAGTGCCACTGCATACAGTTCAGCACAAGCACCATGTGGTTCTCCCACTCTCTAAAGATATCAGAAAGTCCTGAATTAGAGATTAAAGTCACTCCTCTGACTGAGGAGTCACAGTTAAGGTAAAAAAGGCAAAGATCTGCCCTGATGAAGTGACACTTGCAGCAAGCTGCAGACAGTGGGTTATAGAATCATAGAAGCATGAAATAGTTTTTGTTGGAAAGGATCTTTAATGTCACCCAGTGCCACCCCATGCCATGGGCAGAGACACCTTCCATTATCCCAGGCTGCTCCTGCCCTGTGCTACCTGGCCTTGGACACCGCCAGGGATCCAGGGGCAGCCACAGCTTCTCTGGGCACCCTGTGCCAGGGCCTCCCCACCCTCACAGGAACAATTCCTTCCCAATATTGGCAATCTAATCTACTCTTTGTCAGTTTGAGAAGGTCTTCAGATATGGGAGAAGATTTCTACTCAGGACCCTGGCGTAGCTGGTGGTGATGCTGTGGTAATGCTGGGAGATGGCTGTTCCTGGGAAAACTCAGGGGACTGGAGGGTACCTGCATTTCTGAGAGGCTGATGGGCACCCAGAGCATCCATGTGAGGGGTGTTGCTTCACCCCTTGCTTGGCTGTCTAAAAATTTTTTTAAATGTCATTCCATTCCATACAGATGAGGACTCTGACTGGCACTTCCTTGGATATCAGATTCCCATGCTCTTGGTAGCCTGAACACCTCTTCCAGCTTCAAATACATGTACTTAAAGGAAATTGGTCAGTGAAAGAGAGACTATCTGACTAACCAGCCCCTCAGTTCCTTACAAAACTGAGCTGACACACACTTCTCTCTTTCTCAAATATGTCTCTCTCCAATGATCCATAATTCCTAATTTTCCACTTGCTTTGCACTAGCTCATTCTGCCCCCCTTCTTTGGATTGTTCTCTGCTCCCTTTTACAAGAAAGCCAAATCACCATCATTAATGGGAGTTTTGGGTCATTTACACCCTTCTACACAGCTGCTTAGGGAAAGGAGGTCCAACGGCTCTTTGAGATCTCCAGCAAAACTGGCCTTGCCTCTCATGCCTCAATATCAGGAACTATCTGCACCCTGAATCCTTGAAGGAACATCACTGAAGTGCAGCCCAGTGATCCAAGTCTGCTGAAGGTGGAAGGATTCCCCTCCAACGCATATTGCAGCCTCAAAAATCTGATTCCCTGGTTTGGCCAACACTCAACCAAATCAAGCTGAACTTCTACAAACCACACAAGGACTGTGCTAGAAGAAAGCTGATAAAATTCCAAGCACAGCTTTTCAGAGTTTTCTTGGTTTAGGGACAAATTTGGGAGAGAGGCTATATTAAATCTGTAACAACCAAGATGCTGTTTTGGTTTTTAGTGCTGAAGCTGATGTTTTGCAAATTTAGATGTGTTGCACCAAGGTCTTTATCCTACTGCTATTTATACTAGCATTTCAAGGAGAACACCATGAATGAACTTGGTGAAAGAGTTCAGACACCTACAAAATGTATTTTCATGTTAGCAAGAATATGCTTCACAATTTAAACTCTAAGGAGTTTTTAAGCGTCAGGGGTGTGTGCTTTTGCAGATTTTTGCAATAAATAATGGCAGGGTTTTTGTTTAGTTTGGGGTGGGTTTTTTGTGTGTGTTAATTTATTTTACTCTGAGGGAGAAAACGAGATTTGAAATATGATTTTAGAAATTACTTTTCTTACTTTCAGTGCTCATATTGCACGATTACTTTTAACAACACATTTACACAGAATTTCAGAACTCAGGGGAGGAACCATTAAATCACTACAAAGTATGTAACAGCATGGTGCCATCTGCATTTCAGGTATTTAACTGCAGAGTTTGCCAAAGACCTTGTGATTTCAAAATCAGAGAATATTATTCAAGCCGACACTTTTGGCTCTTAGTCTCTTGTGATGGAAAGCATTTCAAAACAACATCACATATGCATGAAAAATTTCAATTATTAGTTGTTGCTGTGTATTGTTTGGTTTCATATTGTATTTATTTGTATATTGGGTTTTATAATGGTTTCTTCTGTACCCCCCTGTTCCCCTAGAAAATGTAATATGCCGAAGTTTGTCCCTGCCCATCTCCCCAGGCCCCTCCCTGGAATGTAATCCAACCCTGTTCCACTCCCACCTTACCCCTGACTGGGTATGGCTTGTCCCTGCCTTTAGCCCCTTCCCTGGATATAAGTCACAGACCATGCTGCCTCCTCTCTCTCTTGGTTCGGGCAGTGGGACGGGGCTCCTGACCCAGGCTGGGGCAGTGCCACAGAAGAAAGACTGAATAAAGCCCTGGTTTCACCCTTGGATCAAGTGCAGACCTTCCTTTGCCATCGATGGGATCTCGCTCTCTCTGCTAAGGGAAAGGTTCTTGGCCACCTCCTGGATTTTGGGACCCTGAGGAAAAATCCTTCTGACTGTGGCTGGTCTCTTGAGCTAGCCGGGGGTGAGAACAGAGCTGGGAGCTCCATGAGAGAGACAAGCCAACATTAGTTCCATATCAGTCAAGAAGACAGCAACCAACATAGTTTCTTCTGAAATCTGGCAGTACAGTGTGATAGTTTGTAGATAATTCATGTCAGAATTTGACAATGTGGGAGATTTTAGAAACAATTTTATGCCACTGCAGTGAGCTGATGGAGCCATCCTGCCTCAATGTATGACAATTTTTTTTTTTTTTTTTTTTTTTTTTTTTTTTTTTTTTTTTTTTTTTTTTACTGTAGAAAGTTATTCTAAAGTGTTCTTGGGTTGGTTACTTTGTTGTTGTTGTTGTTGTTTGGTTGTTTTTATTGTTTTTGTTGTTACCTTCTTCAGGTTAACAGCTAGAAATGTGTGTTCTAAATTGCTATTCATCACATACCCACAAAAAATAAAAGAGAAAAAAAAAAATAGTTGAGGGAAGGAGATGTGCTAGTTTCAGTTAAATTTCTAAAAGGTAATATTTCTCATGACTGGCAGAACATTTCTCCCCAAGATGAAAAAGGGCATACTTATCTAAAGAAGACACAAGAATCTTCTTTTCTTTTCAGATTGTTAGTGGCACAGCAGCCAGAATACTGCTTGACACAAGATGCTGAAATTTTGACCTACACTCTGACTCAAGCAATACAGCTGCTTCATCTGGCTCTCTGGTATATCAATTAAATATCTTGACTATTTCCTCCCCCCTCAGGGACTCTACTTTTCCAATTAGTGATCTGGTTCTCATTATAATTTTGAGAAATCTTCATTTTGTCTCATTTGATTTCATCTTGATTGACAATCAGAGCAGATTTTCCAGGCAGCTGCTGAAAACAGGCTGTGGTGCAGCAGCATCAGCCCCTTCCCCAGGGAATTTACAGCCTAAAACTAGAGCCAAAACCACAAAGTGCTGTGGAGGAAAAAAAGTGAACATGAAATGTAAAAGTAAACATGACTTTTTGTGACAAAGTCAGATCTGTGCACACAATTCTCATTGTGTTTTTAATTGTGTAGGACATGGGTCTGGGGAAATAAAAAGTTCTAGGATCACCTGGATTGTCTGAGTTAAAAGCTCCTTAAGCCTTCAAACTGAATTTGTATTCTCACAGGAGGATCGTGCAGGCCCCAGAGAACCAGAAATATAATTTTTTTTTTTTCTTTTTCTTTTTTTTTTTTCTGGGGGAGGGAGGCAGGGGGTGATCAAAATCAGGATGTCTCTCCCTGGAGAAGGAGGAGGGTGGTGCAGTACTGCTTTAGAAATCAACTTTATTGCTACAACAGTAATAACAACAACCACCACCACAAAACCCAACAACAATAAAACCGACAAAACATTATTACTATGATTATTATTATTTAATATTGTTATTATTATTCCTCTAATGGAAATAGAGAAATTCAGAGACCCAACATGTATTTAAGTAAAGAAATGTAGCAAAGACAATGTTTATAACACTGTTGTAATGGGGCATACTGACAGATAATTCAACAGAATTTACAATGCATTATGACTACATGTTTTTAATAATGTGGGCAAGTCCTAATAGCGTTGAAATATATAAGTATACGTATAAATGTTTTCCTTTTTTGTTTGGTTTGTACATTTTTCTGTCAATTTATTCCTTTCATCTATCCTGAATTGCTGCTGATTGGTGGTTCTGTCACATAAAAAACTTCATTGTTTAAAATTGGGAGTTTTGTCTCTTAAGCAAGAACATCTTAAAGGGCCATTTTCATTGAACATTTCTCTCAATCTGAAAAGCTTTCCCATTTAAATATTTTCTTTATGATAAAGGATGTTTCTGTATGTTGTTTAATTCTTAAATATACTCAAGAATTATAATTTCCACAAAGAATTTTTTTTTCTTTCAAATTTTTGGTTCTAAGTTACATGTGAAAGATAAACTACTGCTATAAAACTCAGTTATAAATTATGTATGGATATACTATAGAAGTTTATTACTTTACAAGTTTTTGTTTGTTTGTTTGTTTGTTTGAATTTTGTTCTGTTGGGGTTTTGTTTTTGTTTTTGTTTTTTAATAAGCAGTCAGATATTTCAGTATCTTGCAGATTAGGCAGATTTGGTAAATTCATTCACCAGAGTTGTAACGGTGTATAAAACCTATTAAGTAGTAAGGATTTGTAGCTTTGGTAATCAAATTGGCAATATTGGAGCACTACAGCTGTTGAAGAACAAAATTAATTCTCAAAATCCTTCTTTTTGTGATGGGGATAGAAGAGGAGAAAAAATGGCAAAAGCTGATAAAAGCAGCTGAAGATACTTTTTACAACAAAACTTTGATCATTGAACTTTGAAAAGTTGGTAACTGAAATTCAGCTTTTCAACCATACATGTGCATGCAACAAAGAATGACCCATTTACGCACAGATTTTTCTCTGTGCCAAAACATCTCCTTCAGCACTGACAAGGTTTAAATTCAGTTTTACAGCCCTCAGAGTAATACAGAAATATTGTATCTGAAATACAATTAAAAAAAAAAAAAAAACACAAACAAACCACCACCACAAACAACAAACAAACAAAACAAGAAAAAGAAATTATGGCCTTTGAGCCTGAAGAAAAGTCACATTCTATCTGTTGGATAGGGAAGAGTTGTATTTCAATGCCAAATGTTATTTGTTGATTCACATATCATTCTTACTTCTGTCAACTAAAGGCCCTGGAGATAAAATGAGTGCCCCTAGCCCACCCCTCCTTTAGAGAGTATTTATTTTTTCCCTGCTTATCTGATTGTGTCTGATTATACAGAGCTGGGGGACGTCTGATCCGCCTGGAGGCTGAGCTGCCACTCAGAGGGACCTGGGCAGGCTGGAGAGTTGAGTGGAGAGAAACCCACCGAGGTTCTTCCCATGAGGTCACAGGGTGGGGGAGACCTGGGGTGCTGATGAGGGACAAAGTGACCATGAGCTGGCAGAGTGTCCTGGGGCCAGGAGGGCCAGGGGGAGCCCAGGGAGCCCAGGGAAGAGAGCGGGCAGCAGGTCAGGGAGGGATCCTGCCCCTCTGCCCTGCCCAGCTGAGGCACCTCTGCAGTGCTGGCTCCGGTCCTGGGCTCCTCAGGACAGGACAGACAGGAGCTGCTGGAGAGGGTCCAGGGGAGGCCACAGAGAGGATTTGGGCCCTGGAGCATCTCTGTGCTGGGCACAGACTGCGGGAGCTGGGCCTGGTCAGGCTGCAGAAGGGAAGGCTGAGAGGGGATGCCATCAATCCATACCAACATCTCCAAGGGGTGCCAGAGGATGGGGCCAGGCTCTGTTCAGTGGTGCCAGGGCCAGGATGAGGAGCAGTGGCCATCAAAGAAAGCACAGCGAGTTCCACCCCAGTTGTACCTGATCCATCTTAGATTCCCAAGCTGAACTGCTCCACCGTGAATTGCATGGAAATTTGCTGCATCTGCCCAGTTCCTAATATTGCAAATACTTTGATATGAATCACATATCAGTGATGATCCAAATAAAATATTCCTTTCAATTTTTAGAAAAAATAATCACTTGATTTAACATGCTCAGTTTGGTTGCACACCATTTATTTGTTAAATTTTAGAGACTCAGGGGTTGAATGGCAGCAAGTCCTACCTAGAAGTCATCCAGTTTGACTCTTATTCCTCCAAAATTCTTCAGACTTTAGAGTTTTTGAGGTGTTGTTTGTTTTCGGGTGTTTTTTTTGTTGTTGTTGTTGGTTTGGTTGGTTTTTCATGGGTTTCTGGTTTTATTGGTTTAAATTTATTTTGGCTTGGTTTTTTGTTGGCTTTTTTTGTTGTTGTTGTTTTGGTTTGGTTTTTTTTTTTCAGTGAGATGTCTTGTTTGATATACCTTTGATGAACATTTCTTACCCTTCTTTTCCTGTTTTGTGTGAGATTTCTGGAAGGCCATATTCCCACAGTAACTTGAGGATTTCTTTCTTTTCAACTATTTGAAATAACTTCAGAGTCTAGGTGTTTAGATGTCCTAAACACATTGGGAGATCAGTTACCAAATAGACAGTTTTGTCTCTCCATGGATAGGAAGAAGACCATGCAATTTAGACAGCAGTTGCTCGCACTAGTGAGAAGATGCAGAATAATCAAAGTACAGGGGTGGGGAGGTCTTTCTCAATGAAAAAAAGCAAACAAATTAAATTAAAAATTAAACTTAAAGTAATGTGAATAAAAATTAATAAAAATAATAAAAATAATAAGAAATTATGACAGGAAGCAGACTGATCAGAGGTTCTTCTAACTGCAGGGCAACAGAAAATAACTAGAAACATGATCAAAGTCTGAGGAATGTAAAGGGAGGACATAAACTCATTTAAAGGAGACTGAAACATTATGATACAGAGGAGAAAATAAGGTAAGTTGTGAGAAGCTGGTGACCTGATGGTTCTGCATTCTGACTTCATAGTGCAGGACAGATATTTTCATGGTTGGAGTGTCATGGAGACATTGAAGTTAATTCTGGCAAAAGAAAACAAAACAAACAAACAAAAAAGCCCCCACAACACATGTAGAAAACTAGGCATAATTTGTTCTGTTGCTTGCAATGAAATTATTTTTTAATTGGCTTTTAATACAGATGCTTTGAAAGGGAAAATAAAAACACATTTTGTAAATGGACTTACTGGCTGTAGAAAATAAACATTTCTCTTTGTCTTTATCTACAATAACAAAGAGGATGTGTGCCATGAATAAGTGTTAGTATTAATGCTTTGATGAGTTGCAAGAAATACACATTTAGCCAGTAATTTTAAAAACCAAACTATTACACATAAAGTTGGTGATATCACCTATATAAAAATAATAGATACCATTTAACAGTACAGACAATCAGCATTTGCTGGAGCCCATAATTAGTGTTCTGGCTGAATTTCAAATGCTTTAATATTCAATCTTCAGCCCTGATTTTTGGTTTACCACCTCTCTGTTGGAGTCCAGGGCATTCCTTTGGTTGCCCTGGAGGGGCAGGGACCTGGGC
>NC_053488.1:80092922-80136600 GCF_015227805.2 Hirundo rustica | reverse complement strand
CTCTCTTTTCATTCTTCCCCTCCTTCATTCTTCTTGATTCATTGCTTCCCTGTTTGCTTGTTCTTTTTCTCTCTCCTCTCCCTCAGCTTCTACCCTGTTGTAATATTGCTGTTACCAGGACAGAAGAGCACTTCACAGCTGTAGCAGAGCCTTTTAAGCTTTCAGAGCTTTTATTCACTTAATAGAAGCCAAAAGTTTAGACTGAAGGAAATACTGAGCAGGCAACCGTCTTTCAGTGTGTAACTGTTTGGCACACTGAAAGAAAGCTGAATTTAGCCAGATTTTTAGACACACACATGGAAAATAAATTGTATTGCTGGTCTCTCAAAATGGAAATTTTGATCCCAGCAGCCATACCTGCATTACCTGAAGTTAGTGTGAAATTGCAAAATCTATAACAGTTTGTATGAACGGCCACTCACTAATGTCTCAAGAAGACTACACCAGAAATTCTGTCATTTTCATAATGTATTGGGATAATAAAAATATATGAAGGCAGTGCCTGGTTAAATCAAATACCTCCGTGTCAGCTTTTTTGTGTGTGATGTTTGGAGATTATTTCTGAGAGTGTCTGAGGGAGAGGCAGTCAGGCAGCACATATCCTACACCACAGGAGATGTCTCTGATACGTTGTGAGATACAGGCATTATGAAAAGTGTTTCAAGGGTGCAATAAACCTGACATTCTTCAGTTTAAGGAAAGCTATTTCTTTGTAATATAAGTCTCAGAAATCAGCCTGTGGCATGTGGGGGGAGTATGGCAGGAAGAGAAAGATTTTATGTTCCCCTTTTGCTCTTTGGGGTTCTTTGTTCTATTGGTGTGCCACTTTCAGCAAAGCAGAATGTGTTCTATAGAAAAAAACCTGGGGATTAGCCACTTGTATATTCTGTAATTGCAAATCTAATTGTTTTAATTTTTTAATTACAAAACCTGAATTTTTTTTTTTTATCTTAATTATTTTACAGAAGTCAAATTTCCTTGCTGAAGGCCAAAAGATTTCTTCCATTGACACTTTCTTTGGATGTTACCTCTTTACTCAAACAGATTTTCTCCACTCACAAGGAAAGCCTTTTTTCTTTCAAGGACATTAGAGGGAAAAATAAATAAATAAATTATTGATTGGTGGAATTTGGTTGATGCCACAGAGCACAGAAAGACTGGTCTGTGTTCCAGAACCAGAGGCTAATGCCAGAGGCTCAGTGTCCATCATGTTTATATGATCTCTTCTTGTGTTATATGATGTCTTCATGTGTTTATTGTACTCGACAGAGGATTTCAAGGGTCCATTTCTACTGGACCCTCTCACATCTGAGGTTTTGGGGTGGCTCAGTGCTGCACTTCCTGCACATCTCTTTTACACTTCCATTTAAATTCATGGCTTAAACTCCCATGGAGGTTAAATGACATCTTTCATTAGCCCTTTATTTTCACTTCATCCCTCACTTGGCAATAAACAGCAGAAATGTCAGTGCCACAGTAAAGTGCAGAAATGTGATGTCAGCACATATTTCTTTGTAGGCTTGACCGCCTGAGAATCCTGGTCACAATTTATGTCACTGGGGGCATCAGTCTTCCAAGTGAAGCCTTGCAAATGGCAGATCGGTGTTATATATGATCTTCAGCAGCCAGCTGATTATCAGGGTGACGAAGGATGTGAAGCTTGGTTGACAGTAACACTTGAGTAACTTTGCAGGGATACAATTTATTAAGGACGTACTTCAGCAGCTCTCTGATTCTTCTGCCTTGCCCAGATGATGTTTCATGGAATACTTACAGAGCCACCATGAAGATTGTTAGGGGTAATTACCTCCTGGGATGACACATAACTAGTCCAGAGACTTCAACAAACAAAGCAATTCTTTCCACCATGAATGGGAGCAGTAGTTCATTTTTCTGTGCATTAATTCAAGGGGAACCCTCAGACAAAACCATATAACATAATGATTTGAGTAGAAAGCAAAAAAACCTTCCTTGGATTCAGTGCTTACTCGACCTTTAGACTATAGGCAGTTTTAAATATTATAATTTTGAATTGATGAAAAAAAGAGAAGTTTTATATGTTTAGAGAATTTTAATGATCATGGAATGCCATCAGTTGTAGGTGGAGGAATGTTAGATATACTAGGTAATCTAGATGTCCAATGGGAAAAAAATGTTTGCCTTTATTTTTTAACTTCTAGGCACTAGCTTCTTATCTGAATAATTGTCTTATTATCAATCAAGACACTGGCTTTTCCCTTTCCAATCACTTTTGTTAAAATGAAATTATGAAGCAATTTTATCACCTGCAGCTCTAGGCTACAATATTTAATTACCTCAAAAGTGGTGTGTGTTTTTGTAACTTCCCAGACTTCTCTGAGTCAAACAAGGAAGTTTGATCTCATTAAGCTCAAAGCAGTAAGAAAACCCCTCAGTCACTTCCCTATTATTCCATATTTGAGTCTCCCACAATGTGAAAATCATTCTCCTGTGCATTGTAGGAAAATTGCTGTCCCCTGTCCTTTTGCCCTTTCCATACCTGGCAAACACATTTGCTGGCAGCTTTTTCTTGACATCAAAGCTATTAAAGTTGGAATGCTGAGCTGATGAATAGGATAAAGCCTTTTTCTAACATTTTTTTGTTTTGCGGGGGTGGGAGGTGTTGGGGTTTTTTGTTTTTGGTGGGGGTGAGGTCTTGTTGTTGTGATTGGTTGATATTGGTTGATTGGTTTTGGTTTTTGTTTGGTTTGGTTTGGTTGTTTTGGTTTTTTTTGGGGGGGTGGGGTGTTGCTGTTGCAGTGGATGTGACTGATGTAGACTGCAGCCTCTTGCTTTCTTTATTCTGATGGTTACAGCTAATATGTTGTAATTTCATGCTCTTGGTATTTTTGCAGATTATACCACAAATAGAAAGACGTCAAGAAAGTGAGGTGATTTTTGCCCTTTCCCCTTAAGATAAAGGAAGGATGTTCTGTTAGAGATGAGAGCCTGGAATTCTATTTGAGGAAACCAGATCTCCTCATCCATCTCACTAAACATATTAAGACACAGCTATCCTTTATTTCATGCAATAGGTAAATGTGAAAGGACTGTGGATAGACAACTGCAGCCTCAGAGCTCTGTTATGCACTACTCTACTCACTTTCACTGAAGGCACGAATTTTTATCTTAGCTACTCTTAGATCATTCTTAAAAAAACAACCAAGAGAGAAAAAATATATGTTTGAAATATAATTTCTCCTTCCTGATATTTCCTGGAGATATTTATAGATATATTTAAATATAGTATTAATATATCTATATTAAGGGCTTGGGGATAAGTTTGTTGAAAATCAGAGCTGTTAATAATATCTCAGTGTCTTGATGGCAATATTAAAAAAAAGAAAAAAAAAAAAAAGGCAATTATTTTTGCTAACACATTCCTCAGCTCTCAGGGAACTCCTTTCATATCTCTCTTTCCACACCACCTCCTCCAGCAAGACAGACTGTGAGCAGACATGATGTCACCACATGGTGTTTACAAGGCAAAGGCGTGAGAAGGTTATCGAGCTGTCCTTCTCTGCATGTCACTTTAAGAGGGAAAGTGCAATTAGTGCAAAGCATCAGAAGAAGAAGATCCCTGTTTTGCTGTGTGCTTCTCATACTTTGTAAAATCATAGCTTGGACTTCAAGGTTTTTCTTGATTTCCTAAATACTCCAGTCTTTCTTCAGCAGCAATGAATTTGGTGAGTACATGGTAAAAGCTGCAGTGATAACACACTGTGACCTGTGATTTTACTGCTTAGGGCTGGAAATATACTGGGGAACTGACAGCTTCAACAGCTTTTAAAAACTTCTAAACTCTTTTTCTACAGCTCACACCACTTTCATCACACTCATACTTTTACCAGCTCTGGGTTGCCACTTTACAATGTCATTAATTTTCAATGTGTGCAAGTATTCAGGTCGCTTTATTTTCTTCCAAACAGTAAATATTTGTATTGTAGCTGTGGGAAAAAAAAAAAAAAGAAAAAGAAAAAAAAAAAAAAATAAAAAAAAAAAAAAGAAAAAAAAAAATAAATAAAAAAATTAATGTGAAATTTTCCTCTCTCAAATAAGAAATTGGAAGGTACTTGTATTTTTTAACAGAGCTTGGACAGACCGTATATAGCCCAGAAGCACCAGCAGAAAATTATGCCAGGCTAGCATAAGAAAGAGTGATATTGTTAACGCTGAATGCTATAAGAATTACCTGCTCTGAAGTGTCAGATTTTTCGGTTAAACCAGCATAAAAAAATACTCCTCATTGAGGATATTTGAGCAGTGCTTTTGTCCTTCAACATTTCTGATACGGAATTTTTTAATATCTTTTTTTCTGCAGAAACTATATAGTCAAAGGTATAAAACCAAGTTTTTACTTCAAAATGAAAAAAGTAATTTCTATTAGAATAGCAAAATATGGTTCTTTGCTGCTTCAAGTGATGCACTTAGGTGCACAATGATATGCAATGGCAAAATTACAAATATTCAATGTATTTTTCAGTACTTCATTACTCCTGCAAATAAGTTGTTTAGATAAAGAATTTAAAGATACCACTTACACCACGGGCTTAATCTATTTGATATTTTACACTGAGGAAATGCACCAGTCCATTTTAAATTCTTCCATCTTACCACTGATTTTGGTGGTGCTTCTCATTACTCCAGAAAGCAATGCAGCCACTTCATTTTGGTCAAAAGGAGGAATCTATAAATATTACAGCAGCTGAAAAAGAAAGACTACTAAAGACTATTATTGTAAAAATAAGAGACCAATGTACACAAATCAAATTCCAAATACTTGTGTACTGTCACTATGAGAAGTTTGTTGTTGTAGTAGTATTTTTGAGGGGGTGTTGGTGTTTTTTTAGGTTGTTGTTGTTTGTTTTGGCTTGGTTTGTTTTTGTTTTTGTTTAATGTGCACTCATGGCACTTGTAAAGAAGAAGTGAAAATGAATTAATTGAGTCAAAGCAGCAGAGCTGGCAGTGGAGGAGGGGAGCAGAGAATCCTTTACGTACATACATATTTCTATGGCAGGCCCATGTCAAGCACTGTGCTTCAGGTAGGTTTTTTTTTTTTTTTTTTGGGGGGGGGGGTGTTGTTGTTTTTTTGGGGGTGCTTGTTTGGGGTTTTACTGGCTGTTTGTTTGTTTGTTTTGTGGGTTTTTTGTTTGTTTGTGTTGGTTTGGTTTTTTGGTTTTTTAGGCTTTTCTGATGGTTTCCAAAATTGCCTTTCTTCCTTGTTTCAATTTAAATTCAGGTTATTGCAGTGTCAGTGTCTGAATCTTGCTGTAGGTTTACATTCATGTAAAACTAATTGTTACAGAATCATACTCAGGATATCAGTGCTACACCACAGGTATGAGTGGCACCTATATTAAAAGAAATGCATATTTGAGAGCCTCTTGCCTTGTCAATATTTTAATTATGTCTAACTTTTTCTCAGGGACGAGTAAGATAAGATAAAAGGAATTTCTGAGCACTCTAGTGAATCCTGAAATAGCTTTATTCCAGAGGGTGCTTTTAAATTGTAGAACAATATTAGTAGGACTAGAGAAATATTAATACTCCTTTATTAAATTCTTTAGGGCACAGTGTACTCCTATGCTTCACCTAACAACAAAAGCCTTACTTTATAATTCAGACTAAAACAAGGTCCCTAGCTGTGTATATTGCAAAGAGTCAAATTCTCACAGTAAATATTATTCCAGCCCCAAAACTGGTTTATTGACCCAAGATGACCAAGGACTGATGCATTATTCAGCATTTTTGTGTGGTGTATGACTCTGCCCTTAGTTGTAGAAAAATATAAAAACATTTCCTGGTCTAATAAGTTTAAGTCAGTCAAGAAAAATAAAGCTGAGAAGAGAATTTTAATTTGCTAATTGTTCATTGTTATTTTAGTAAATAGCTCTTTCCTTATTTATCTTTCAGTAAGGTTACTAATTCCTACTAATTTCAGTAGTGTTACCAAGCCCTACTCTTATTGTCCTAAAAATTGATAAAATTTTTGTTCTAATTTACTCAATTATTATGTAGGTTAAATCTCCTTGTTATTCTACTGTGCAAAATACAGCATGTGCTACCCTTTCTAAGGACTTTGGGACCTTAATTTCTGTTTGTTTTCAAAACTGATCACCTGTAATCATAATTCTTGCCTTTGTCTACATATCTTCTTTTTTATATTTTCCCTGTTTTCATTGGTGGGGGTTTTTTTGGTTTTGTGTTGTTTTTTTTTTTTTCCCCTAAGATGGTTTGAAAATTCCTTTTTGAAGGGTAATGAGTCTGATGAAATTTATTTGTGTTTGAGATTTTTCTTGTGCGTGTGTGTGCTTGATTTCTTGGGCTTTTATGTATGCTCAAAACTGTGCATGTAACATTTAATCTAGGATTTTATGATCCAGGGTTTTATTTAATTTGATTTCTTTATAATCCATTATTTTGACTATCTTGACTAAATTACCCTGGGGAAAAAAAAATCACCTTCCTAATTTTTTTTTTTTTTTTTTTTTTTTTTTTTTTTTTTTGGCACCGGCTTTCTTGGAAATTTGATGAATGCACTAGAATTATTACTTACTAGATTGTCGGTTGTTGGTAGGATGACTTGCATGATGTATTTTTTTAACTTGAGTTCTGAAAAGTAATAGAAGTTTCTTTATGGTAGGTAAGGTGAATTTTTATGTTGGACAGACATAAAATAGAAAAGAAAATATTAGTGAAATGACTACAGAAACTATAAAGTAAATATATGGAAAGACATGAGGGTGAGAAGGATATTATATTTTGAACCTTGACAAATGAGTAAAGAACAGAAAAGTTGTCAAAAAAAGAGGATTAAAGAGGGTTTAGAAACTATCCACAGAAGTCACTGAAGATTCTAGCTGTGATTATACAAAATTTGCATTCTGGGATGTCAGAAGAAGAGGGAGAAAAAGGTAGAGCAGGAGACTCATTATATAGTCAGTTTGGGTGCAAAAATGCAAAAGAGTTGGAGACATCAACTTTTTAGAATGTCTCAATTCCTCATAAGGTTAGATTGGCACTAATTTAGGCTCTGAACAAGTAAAATTTTCTTTGTTTTCAGGTCATATTTTCATGAGTTCCTTGATAAGCAATTTTTTGCCCAAATGTCTGTGTGGCTTCTGATATTATCTAGATAAAAATGCCTCTGATGATCCCACAAGTTCTGGACAATGTGAGGCAAAATGTCCAGTAATTTCTACCTTCATGTTTATCTCTAGAAAAAGCAATAATAGCACAACTGTTCCAGATGCAGAAAAATGTCAGCCTCAAATAATGATCAAAGAGAGAGCCACTTTAACAGTAGAGCTTTGGAAATCACCAGTTTAAGATTTTTCTAGAGTAGAAAATCTAACACATTTTACAGAAAACAATGATATCTCAGTACCTAACAGCTCAATTTTTTTTAAACTATACAATTTTAGACTGACAAAACTCATTCTACTACAACCCTTAGACACCTTACTAGCAAAATCCAAATGAAATATATATTCTTCTCCCTGGAAATAGCTACTTTTTGCAGCAGCTTTACATGAAACAGTACGTAGCAGATTACACTCAAATGTTTTTCATGTTAAATTCAAATTAGGCCTTTGGATATATGTTCACTAGAATTTGAACATATTTTCAAAGCCAAACACAAAAGCAGCAACTTAATACAAATATTTATGCAAGTTTATGCACATACACATGCTTAGACATATTTCAGTTTCATTCCCAAGCAAACCCTTTCTAATCTGCTCAGAAAAAGTTTTTATTATTATTTATTATTTTTTATTATTTATTATTATTTGTTTTATAACTCTATTAACACAGAGTTAAAGAGCTATTATTAAAAAAAAAAAAAAGATAAACACAAAAAACCAACAATAAAGTAAATCAAAGTCATGTCTGAACTAATAAAATTCATTGTGGTAGACATATACTAAGAGGTATGAAAAAGCAAACCAAAAGAAAACAAGAACATCAAAAATATCCCCAAATAAACAAGTAAACAATAAAAAAAAAAATACAAGAGGCCAGGCAATTCAGTTGCACGTAGAATTTCTTCAATCTTATTTTACTTCCTGTTATTTAGAAGGTCAGTACAAAACATGTTGAGGACCCAAGGCATGGTACAATTGTATCAATTAAATGACTGGAATTTGTGGTTTGTTCTGGATCAACACATGCAGGTTATGAAAGAGATAAAGTCCTGGTGAACAGGACATAGTTACACCATAGTGATAATATCTGGTTGTTGAACACTGCTAAATTGTTGTCCTTAGGACAATCATTTTAGTTAATTTACAGGCATGCAAGTGAATTGGAATCGGTTTTAACATGACGAAGGCAACAGATGTGCTTGGAAAACCAGAGGGCTCATTTGCAGTCTGTCAGACTCTGGGATTGCTGGAAAAGAGCAAGGATTTTAGTTGCCTTTTTTTTTTTTTTTTTTTTTTTTAATGATGGGAAATAGCAGTTCATATAACAAACCTAATAGTGAGGTAACAGTCCACTGTTACCAAGTGGACTTGCAGCACAGAAAAAAAAATTAAAAACTCGATATACACACCATTGCAATCTGAAAATATTTTTCACAGTTGGAAGCGCTGAGGTAATTTTCTGAGAACAATTAAACTCTCTCCTTAGAGACCTTAGAGACGTCATAAACCAGCCATGGAAATCGTTGTGTGAAAACCTTCAATGATTCTTGACAGAAGTGTGGAGGGGGCAAACGATGAAAGGGCAGATGAGGAAAGGAGCTGAGGCCCTTTTAAGTGCTGGGTCACTCTGATAGGCAGCTGAGGGTCTGCACAGAGCTGCCAAAGCATGACTTGGCCACTGTTTTCAGGGAGGGCTGCTTTGCTGTTTCTCCCAACTTTCCCTTTTGCCCTTTACTGATTTATATTTTTTTTATTTTTCACTGGACCTTTTGTACTAAGTGAATAATAATTTCTCCTTTTTTTTTTTTTTTTTTTTTTTTAATTCTCTCTGTCTTTGACAGTGGTTATTCTGGTGTCAAGAAGCTAAGAACATCTTTCTGTTTTCTCATAGTTTTAACACTTCTCCAGAAAATATCCCTGTAAAATTCTTTTTACCTTCTCTATATGACCTCACCAATTTTTGTCTTATGACACCCATGAGACACCCCAAAACAAAATCTGTGGAATACTAAAGCAGACCAAAATTTCTCATGAGTTGTGCCACTATTAAGAAGCAGTTATAGTTATTGTTTGATTTGGTTTGGTCAAATATTTTTCTGAAGGATTTTATTAAGAAAAACATTTCTGGATTAGCATGAGACTGCCAGCCACAGAAGAGATTACCATGTAGGGGGAAATATTCCTTCAAAATCTTCTTATTTTTACATCTGGTCCCATTAAGTAATGATAGTAACAGGTTCGTGGGGGAAAGGGTGGGGTTTTTTGTGCCAATGGCCACAGAATTGGAACAATTGACTCCAGTTCTCTCTTCAGACAAAGGTTTTTCATTTGTCTGTCGTCAAGTCACTCATAACAAAATTTTATGAGAAGCTGGGCAACCTGGGCCTAGCAAATCCATTTTTAGAAATCACGTAAACAATCAAAAATAGGCTTTCAAAGGGGAATAAGGTATGTTTTCAGAACTCCGTGCACTGTGAAGTAGCTCTACCCAAAATTCACATTACAAGATGATTGACAAAAAAAATCCATCTGCTCAACCACCGCCTTGCAGTACTGTTCTCTGTGTGTGATGGTACTAGCCAGAAATGCAATCTTTTGAAAAGAAACTGATCAGAATGGAAAACCATCCTTGTCGCAGCTTCATAACAGTATTGCTATTTAAGTAATCCAAGCAGAATATTCAGTATGTCACTATTCTCAGTATATTTTATTTTTTTTTTAATAAGAAACACACTTTAGCTCTATTTTATTCTTTTCAATGGGGACAAAACCTTTTCCCCTGGATTGTGACTCCATCCACAGTACATTTATGGGTTTTTTCTGTGTTTAAATCTCAGGTTTTAGTCCTGAGATTAATGTTTTTAAATACAGTGCCAATGCCTAGTGAAAAGACACAATGGAGCCAAAGCTTTTATTTCCATCAATAGATGTGCAGGATTTTTAGCAAAAGGTGGAGGGCTCATCTTTGTCTACCAGATCTGATTTTTGTATGCTTTTTTAACATTTGGACATACAGAATAAAGAAGAATGGCAGGGGATGAAATAAGATGAGCTTTAAGGTCCCTTCCAACCCAAACAATCCTGGGATTCTGTGAAATTCAGTTGTATGGGACTCTATGCTTCTACATCTCAAAAGAAAAAAAGAAGAAAAAGAAAATGGGAGAATTGCACTTATTTTATAACCAGTAAGACAATGAAAATATTCTTTTATCTCCACATTAGACAAATGTCGATAATAACCTGTGTTTTTCTGGACTCAGCCCATACTCACTGGGTATGTCTGATATGATGAACATTATAAGCATTTTATCCCCAGCACTGGCATTTGTCCATATTTATTTGTTAATTAGGAGTCTGTATATGTCTATGTAACAGCTTCATTTTCTTCTTCTTTTGACTACTAAGCACTTCATTTCCTAGTTCTCAGCTTTTCCATGCACTTGCAGTGACTGAGCTGATACGAAACTTTACATTACTGTTATCAGGAATTTTCAATAAATATGTATTTTTAGTTATCTTCTCCTAACATTTAATTTTGCTAATTTCTTAGTTTTTCTCTTACCCTAATATTTTGCTTGCTCTAGTCTGCTGTTCTCAATGGAATTACATATATTCTCATATTAATTACCAACTTTCATAACTTTAGGTGTTTCAGACAGGTGTTTGATACTGTTTTTATCCCTCCGCCAAGAAATAATTTTAAAATTTACTTTTCCCTAGAACGTGCGTAAGATGATCTCTTAGCACATGTTGTCCAGCCTAGCAGAGCTGGTGTTACAGCTGCCCTTTTTTCTGTATTCTATATTCTATAGATTATACCTCTACTTGTTACTTGTGAGATATCAGATATAATAGAAAAAACAATATTAATCAATAAATTGCATTTTTCTTTACTATTCTATGTTTCATAATTATCCTTTCCCTTGTACTCTCTTGCAAGGAAAGAAGAATATTTTTTCAGAGGCAGGAATGCTGAATTAATCTTTAAAAAGAATTTGCTCTTTGCACTTAGGAATGCAGAATACACAATCAAAATCACACAGATCTTTATAAGGAATTACGGCAAGGAACAGTTGTCCGCAGGTATTTTGCAGTTCTTGTGTGTTGCAAAAAAAGATTGGACTACCTTACTTTTTATTTCAAAAAAAAAAAAGTTCCCCAAAGGAAAGCAATAATAAAATAATTTCTTTCAAACATATAGAAGAATAATACACAAAATTTGCTATAATTACACTGATTACAGTTCATTTCAGCCTAAGACTACAGTGAGTTTTAATTCCATCTTCATTCTGGCAAAAATCCAGCATGTTTGTACAGTGCCAAGGGAAAGAGACGCATTAGTTATACTCAGGAAACTCCAAATGCCAAGGAAACTCCAAAACCAGGGAATTATACAGGTGATGAGGAACATCAGCCAGATGAAGATGGTGACAGACATTAGGCAGTTTTCCCAGAAAAAATATCTGTAGCAAAATACAATAATCATATGCTACTGATATTGAGGTAGGAATATAAAATAATTTCAGTCATTAAGAGAAAAAAAAAATTAAAAGCCAACATGCATTTTTTCAGTCCCGCTCTCAGTCAGTTTGCTGATATATGGTTTAATTTTAGGTGTTTTGTTTCAGTCACTGGTCTCAGATGCCATTCTCCATCATCACCCCACAGCATTCTATAAAGTTAACATGATTATCTTTAGATCCTGCTTCTTGTAAGATTTCTTACTAATTCTTGTGTTTCTCCATTCTCCGTTGATCCAAGCAGGCCTGTGGTCATGAACGTGGGCAGAGGCGGGAGAAGTTTGTTTTAGAGAAAGTTTACCTAAAGCCTGCTTTCTTTCAATAATGGTGATATTTTTGCAGGTATTACTTGAGGACTTCAGCTCTCTGTGAGGCTAAAACCATTTTATGTCATTTACATTAAAGCCACCATTTATCAAGAAGTTAAATCACTACTTACTTGACACTCAGCCTTACCCTGTAGAGTTGAATTTATTTTGAATGCCTGAAAGCAATTATTTATTTAAACTTTTGCCTGATAAAGCAGCTTACGTACTAATATGTGTGTTTATAAGTGCATAATCTATATTTCAAAATTTATTTGACACACAGTTTAAGAGGCATTTATAATTATATACCTTCCTCAACATGTTAAAAATCAATTCTGACCTTGCTTTGACCTTAACATTTCACAACAGGGAAATGAATATTGAAGTGCAAAATTGGATTTGTGCACCTTTATTTTACAAGAGCCTATTTGGCGCACTCCTGCAGTCTCCTTTGTGAGGCAGAAAGAACTTTCAAAAGGTTAAAAGTTAGCAAACAGCTACAGGGAGGAGGAGGGAGGGAAAAGAGAGTCTAACTCAATATAATTTGTGAAAAACCATACATCCAAGAGAGATTATTTTAACTAGAGCTTCTAATACTTAATCACCATGATACATTTAAGGTACATTCCACAAGAAACAACAAAGAGGATACCTCATCGGCTTTCCTTTGGATTTTGCACAGTAGTGCTGATGCCACAAGAAGTCATGAAAGTCTGGCTACCACAGACGTTTGAAGCAAAAATTTCAGGGTGTTTTCTTCATAATACTCAGGAAGAATTTCTTAGGCGCCCTCCCCAAATAAACAGCCCCTTCTAAAGAAAGCAAATGCAGCATCTTTTGAAGGATCAATTTGAATAAAATCCTCACATTGTGAGAACCAATATTTTCACTGACCCTATGAATAGATAAATAAATAACCTTGTGGTTTTTTACCAAATAAAGTTTTCTACTCTTTCAGCTGAAAGAAAATGAGAAGAAAACCAAGATGTGTTCTTTGGGTAAAGTCTAAAAACATATATAATACTTTCTTAGACAAGAAAAAGCAGAAGTTATAAAGATAAATCAGGAACAGCTGTGACTGGAGAACTAATCCTCATTACTACATTAAAAAAAAAAAAAAAGGTTGCCATTTCATCTTACCCTCCCCAGGTATCTTCCTCCTCAATAAAATCCTGACTATATTAATTTCACATTATATTGGTTGAGATTTTCCCCATTCTCCAAATTCAAAAATACTAAATACACATATATGTTTATTTGGATTCATCTGCACTATCGTATCCTCAAATTTTCCATTTTTATTGGAACTAATTTCCACCATGTCACAGCTAAGTATTTGCTTAGTTTAGAATTTGCTAAGTATTAGCTTAGTTTGGAAGGGCAGGCTTTACACACGTTTGGTGTTATATTGCCATCAGAATCAATGATGTAAAAATACGTGCAAATAATTTCAGCATCTTGCTGCTGAAGATAAAAGCACATGCTGAAGTTTGTATCATCTGAACTGTGCCAGTAACTCAAGATGAAGTTTACAAACAAGACAAAAGAGTAGAGAGACAGAATATTATGTAGGTAGACATAAAAATACAAGAAGAATAGTATAACTGTATTTTTTATTAAATGTTTGTGTAGTCTAGGCATATGGGTTTGTTTTTGTTTTTGCCTTCTTTGTGATCTGTTTATTATATTGAGAATTGTCTCTCACCATCTGTATGAAGACCTGCTTTGCTGCAATTGTAATTTAAAAAAAAGAAAATTAAGCTTAGAAAGCTTCAGCATACAGCTGAGTTCTGTTTTTTACTTTTTAGCAAGGTTTTCCTTACATAGCTTCATGCAAAGGAAACATGGTTCCTCCTTGATTCGTTCCCTTCTCATCTCAAGAACTCAGAAGAAAACAAAAAATCACCCTTCCACTGAAAACCATAATTTGTAATTTCCACCTCATTCAATTCCACATAGACTTATCTCTACAGGAGCAAGAGCAAATAACCAGAATTTATTGCTCAGGCACTTCAGACTTTTGCAAGACTTGCAGCAGCTGCTCTCTTCAGCCTTTCTTTTTGGCCATATTTTGCTGTTTCTATATTTTCTCCATTCCAGAACAATTCAGGTCCTGAAGCAGTCATTTTGTTACAACCTTCACTCACACGTAAAACAAGACATTCACTACATGAAGTTTAAACGAAACCACTGTGGATTCTTCCTAAGCCTGGTATGCAAGCTAAAAATCTATATTTTGAAAACTTGATATTCAGTTCTGCATCCATGTCCTTGCAGATGCAAGCTTGACAGTAAGTTTTTGTTATTTGTTTGTTTGGGGTTTTTTCCCTTCTCTTTATCCCCCCTCTTCTTTCAGTTATGAGAATTCTCCCTTTTAAACCAGCTGGTCAGATGTAGATTTGGCAGTGGAAAAAAATCATGACATGTATCATAAGCTTCAGCTCAGTTGCAAAGGTTTATGCCAGAGGCAAAGCTGCAGGCACAAATAAATAAATAAATTCAGGAGGCCTGAAAATTACATTGGTGTGTAATGTCAGAGTTGCTGTGGAAACCATCTTACGGCTTTTTTAATGCCACTATGGAAAAAAAAAGAAAAAAAGAAATCTTGCCACTCTCTCTGCAGAACAGTATTTTAGCTGATTTTAAACTACTGATGAATTACTTGAAAGGCTGTGAGAGATTGGGGTGATCAGCCTGGAGAAAAGGCTCTGAGGAGAACTTAGAACCCCTTCCACTGCCTTACAGGAAAGGTGGGGACAGAATTTTTATCAGGGCCTGTAATAAAAGGACAAGAGACACTGGTTTTAAACTGAAAGAAGGAAGAGCTAAAACTAGATGAAAGGAAGAAATTTTCTATTATGAAGCTGGTGAGATACTGGAACAGGCTCCTCAAGAGAGTTGGTGGGTGTATCATCCCTTCAAGATCAGGCTGGACAGGGCTGTGAGCAACCTGACCTTGTTGAAGATGTCCCTGTTCCTTGAGGGGGTTGGACATGATGGCCTTTAAATGCCCCTTCCCCACGCAAAAAAAAATTGTTTGAGTCTGTGAATCACTTTACAGAATATAAAGAAGCTCAAATATAGTATAAAGCTCCCACACATTAGTTCTACTTCTTAGGAAGTTAAAGTTTTTTTGGGAAATAAAAAGTTTTTTAGAAAATACCACACATTTTCTTTCACAGTCCATGTTCAACCTCCTTGATGAGGTGACTTTGGCAACAGGTACATTTAAGTCTAGCTCTACAACCCCTGTGTGGGTTTAGTTTTATTACATTTGTTCAGGTTTCTGATCCTTACTAACAAGCAGCACAATTTGTTCAAATGGCACTGCTTGTGCAGGGTAAGCTTTCTGGAATGAGTAAATTAACAGAATCCTGCCTCATTTCTCAGCTGTGGACTGCTCTGCTGTCATTCTTATTTGAATCAGGTGCCTGTTGAACAGTTTTGAGAAGGTTGAAAAGCTGTTCATATATAAAACATGGCAACTGAGTTGTATGGTTTCTCTCTTGAGGCATAAACAGAATAAACCATTCTAAATTAATGTGATTCATTAATAAAAAAGCATATGATTGTTCTTGTATGTATCCTGGTAATTGTTTAAATTATAATATAGTATTTGGCATATTATTTTATGGTAGCTCAGTGTTGCAATGAGTATGGCCACAGTTAGAGTGTGTGCAATGAATTCTTAGAATACCAAAATAACAGCAAGTGAAACAAAATGATGATAACAGTATAAGGAATACAGTCAATAAAATACCTATTTTTGGCTTAAAAAGCATCTGGAGAGTATCCACACTGTTTTATTTCTTCTTCTGGTAGATATAACTTCATAGCAACCAATGTTGACTGCAGAATCAGGGTGTTATTCTTCCCCTTTTGAGTACTGAAAATGAGTGACCTTCCATTTAACAGTTTCAGCTTGAGACTAAGTATAATTCTACAACTCTTTTGTGATATTAAGACATTAAAAATTGTGCTTAGAGGGATTTCTGGATATTTTAATACAATCTTTCATGGCTTTTCACTGAAGACCGAGTTATGCATGAAATTGAGACAAAATTTTAAAAGGATTTCAGAAAATTAATTGGTAAGTCACCCTCAGAACTTACAGTTAAAGTATGCAAAATATAAATTATGATCATGATTAGCTTGAACAGAAGAAAATGTCTAAAAACAGAGTAGATTTGTTTTATTCTTTTTTTGTTGTTGTTGATTATTTTTTCTTTCTTTTTAATAAGGTTTACAGTATTTTTATCAAATATATACAGCATTTTCATTCTATCCCACTGTCTTGGTTTGAAAGACAGGTGTCTGCTAGGGAGGGGCAGGGCCTCCCTTGGAATGGAGAATTCAAATCCCCTCCCTCCAAATTACTATAATTTAGAAAATTAAAGGGACTTTCAGACAGAGGTATGGGGAAAGGAATAACAGTTCTTTACTAGTAAGTATAACAAGGCAAACAAACAACAACAATTACAGCATTAATAATAAACAGGACCAGGAACCTTGAGGGGCTATGTTTCACAAAGCCCAGGGCAGTCTGATCTTCTGGGACTCTGAGAGCACCAAGCTGGAGTGGTAGAAAATCCCAGGCTGGTGGATGAGATATGTCAGAAGCTCCACAGTGGTGGCCGGAATGGCAGGGATGTCCTGGCAGGGCAGGGCAGTGGGGAGCCACAGATTATCAAAAAGAGCAATGCTGAAGAAACAGCGGTGGTGGGACAGGGCTGGCCTAGCAGGGCAGAAGGAGGCGAGCTCAAAATGCCTGGGCATGTGAGTAAATGATGGTAGATTTCCCAGGACCGGACTTGGTGGTGACAGTGAACTCCTCCCACAGCAAGCAGCAGCCCCGCCATCCTCTCTCCAATGCCAAGTGAAGCTGCCTCAAAACTCATGATATCTCCTCCCTCTGACAGAAACTCCCAGAGACCCAAAGTGTACCCAGGTGCTACAACTCCTCTCCTTTGGCCCCTTTGTTCTGCTTAAGTACCTAGAGCACAAAGTAGTTAGTTTCCCAGCAACTTACAGGAAAAAAAAATCTGTAAATATAAAAGAAACAAATCTAACCCCCAAGACCCACAGATTTAAGGAATATAAATCTCTGCTGAAGAACCATTTTATGCCATGAAACTTTCACATCATAATGTCATATTTTGGAGTAATCCTCTAAAATTTCACTTATGAGCAGGGTAACATGATAAAACTTGGGATAATTAAAAAGAAAACAGCTGTAAGCCAGTTGTAGAAAAGCATTATCTCACTGTTAAATTTAAGATGACACAGTTATAAAAACAGTAATTTTCACCCATTCAGGGAGGACCATATTCCTTCTGCAGTTTTACTCCTCTTTCTGTATTTAGGCTGTAAATATCATAGTGCAGTGAGTGATTTGCCTCTAAAACTAAACCTGAGGGCTTTCTTGCTTTATTTTGAAGCAAGCAGTGGAGATGTTGGTTCAGGCAGCACTTGGTCAAGGGTCTTGCTTATCCTCAGAAGTGTTATTGCCATTCTGTGCTAAACAAACCAATAATGTTTCTGTTGCTGAGAAACTTCTTGGATGATGACTGCCAGGATGGAATGTTCTGTGAGATTTGGAAGACCTCCACATTATGGATAGGTTTGCCTCGAGTCCTTGAGCTTGTTCATGCCTTGTATTGATGCCTTGAAAGGTTGTGCTCAGCAGTTTTAAAAGGAAAACCCCTCCTAACACCTCTTATTTCATGTAAAATTGTCTGTCTACAGAACACAGCAACTTCCAGAGCAGCTGTTAATGACAGACTAGCTCCAAAATTTTTTCAGCTAATTAGGGAACCACAAAATTGTTTAGGTTGGAAATTACCTCTAAGACCATTAAGCCCGACCACTGAGCCCAACCATTAATCCAGCATCATCATGACTACCATCAAACCCTGTCCCCAAGTGCCTGATCCACATGGCTTTTAAATTCATCCATGGACAGGGACCCCATCACCTCCCAGGCTGGACAGCAGGTGACTGAAGGATTTTTCCCTGATGCCAGTCCTAAACCTCCCCTGGCCCAATCTGAGGCCGTTCCCTGTCCTCCTGTCTTTGTTCCCTGGGAGCAGAGGCCAATTCCCCCGGCTGTCCCCTCCTGTCAGGGAGTTGTGCAGAGCCAGAAGGTCCCTCTTGACCCTCCTTTTCTCCAGGCTGAGCCCCTTTCCCAGCTCCCCCAGCTGCTCCTGGGGCTCCAGATCCTTCCCCAACTCCGTTCCCTTCTCTGGACATGCTCCAGCCCCGCAGTTCCCTGTCATGAGGGGCCCTGAACTGGATGCAGCACTCAAGTTGTGGCCTCAGCAGTGCCAGCACAGAGACGGTAACTGCCCTGCTCCAGCTGCTGTCACCAGCACCCCCAGGGCCTTTTCCAGCTTTCCAGACCCTCTGCCCCACCCTGGAGTTGCAGGGAGGTTTTGTAACTCAAGGGCAGCACCTGGGACTTAGCTTGCTTTTACCTCACAACATTGGCCTCATCCTATCAATACAACCTGTCCAGATCATAAATAGGGATATTAAATGCAACAGGCCCCTGTACTGGGGATCACCACTGGTGACCTGGATTACACTCACCACTGGTCTTTGGGACCATCCATCCAGGCAGTGTTTTAACCAGGGCAGAGCACAGCTGTGCAAGCCATGAGCAGATGGTTTCTCCAGTAAAAAACTGTGGGACAGAGTGTCCAAGTCCTTTTTGAAGTCCTTAAGGCCAGACAGACATCATCCACAGCCTCTCCCTCATCCACTCAGCATGCCACCTTGGAGTAGAATGAGGTGAGGTTACTCTCAGGATCAAGATATTCACCAGGTATATATTAATTTTCTTTATTGTACCAAAATCTGTTTGTCTAGCCAGAACTACTTTATTCCTTGTCTTGTTTTGCACAGACCATTTTCTTTCAGCCTTTGCTGTTTTTTCTTTCTTTTCTGCCATGAAAGGTTAGTGCTTTTTTTTTTTTTTTTAAGGAATGAGGAAACACGAGACTGAGACAGGGAAGTGCTTTGCACTGATAGACTTGCACACTGCTTTGAAAGTGTCCTCCTGCTTTCATGTCTGTTATGGTTTTGGCAAGGGGCATTCAACGTTTTATTTCTTTATACCTTCTTTAAAAAAGAAATAAAAAAAATACATGTATTTGTTTGCATGCTTCAACAAGCCAGAAGAAAGTGGTTAGCCCCCAGATATTGTATTTCGTTAGTTGGTTCATTCTGTTTTCCCCGTGTTCTTTATGCTTGTGGTTTATTCCTGGAGTTTATATTCTTCCCTAGGCTTCCTAATATGTACATACCCCTCCCCCCTTTCCAGCACCTTCCCTGCCCATTATCCAAACCCTGACCATTATTCCCAAACTCTCCCTATCCATCATTGTAATCCCTACCCCTCTGTCCAGAAAGTTCCCTCCTTCAATGTTCTATTGGGCTCAGAGATGTAGTCCCTCCTACCCTGTAAGTCTATTGGTTCCCAAGCTGTGTTCTCCTCCCCTTACTCCTCCCATAGTTGTACCCCATTGTTGGTTGGTTGTATCCGCCCCTACCAGCCCTCTACCTTGGTTTATAACCTCCTGCAGTCCTGTGTTCGGGGGTCTTCATCCTTGGATTCTCTCCTGCAGTAAACCTGTTGGATTTATCCTGGGAGAAGAGTCTGCTTTCATATTTTATCCCTGTCCTAGTTGGCGCCAAAAGAAGGAGGAGCTTGCAACCTCAGCTCCTAAGGTTCGGCATCTCCTGAGGTTTCACCAAGGGGATGCTGTTTCCCACTCCTGCAGTTGGAGCTAGCCAGAGTGACTCCAGCGAGGTGCAACAACACCCAGACACTCATGTCTGCCTGTCTTTCCCCTGACAATTAAAAGCACTTTGAAACCCATGTTTTTCAGGTAATTTATCCTTGCTTTTCTGCAGCTTGAACTGGTTGAAATACACACTTTTATGTCCTGAATGCAAAGCCTGTCACATGTAGCTCTGCCAGAATTTAGACAAACATCCTAAGCTAAAGGTCCTCACATTGCTTCAAATAAAATTATTTTATGTTAGTGTGCAGGTGTTTGTGTGTGCAAGCTTGTATCTAAGTGTCTGATTTCAAATTTCTTTCAAAATAAATATTCTGGAATATAGATTACATTTGGAAACATATTTCATAAACATATATAAATGTATATGTAACTATTTCAGAAGTGTCAAAGGAGAACAAAAGCAGGCATTCCATACAGCCCCACGTTAAAGCAAGTACATTTTACAAGTTTCCTAATGGATCCTAATAGAAAACAGATATTTTCATTATCAATAAAAGAGGAAAATTATTCATTTGGAAGGAGTGTTAGGCTTGCTGCAGTATGCTTGGCTGGTTAATAGAGGCGCTTTTCTCAAACACTTGAAAAGTGGTAGAGGACACAGCAGCTGTACCAGGTGCTTGCAGAAAGGAATTCTGGTCTTCCTAAAGCATCATTAAAATGGAAATATGAGCTACTGGGCTTATTAAGCTTTATTAGGCATTTCTTAATAAAGACCATAAAATCAGAGACATAGAAGGGTTTACATTGGAAGAGACTTTGAAGCTCATCTCAATTCCACCCCCTGCCATGGGCAGGGACACCTTCCACTGTCCCAGGCTGCTCCAAGCCCCAGTGTCCAGCCTGGCCTTGGACACTGCCAGGGATCCAGGGGCAGCCACAGCTTCTCTGGGTACCCTTGTGCCAGAGCCTGCCCACCCTCCCAGAGAACAATTCCTTCCCCATTTCCCATCCATCCCTGCCCTCTGGCACTGGGAAGCCATTCCCCGTGCCCTGTCCCTCCAGCCCTTGTCCGTTGTCTCTCTCCATCTTTCCTGCAGCCCCTTCAGGCACCGCAAGGCCACACTGAGGTCACCCCAAAGCTTCTCCTTTCCGGGCTGAACAATGCCAGCTCTCGCAGCCTTTCCTCCCAGCAGAGCTGCTCCATCCCTCTGCTCATCCTGGAGCCTCCTCTGGCCTGGCTGCAGCAGCTCCAGCTCCTTCCTGTGCTGGTCCCAGGGCTGGGGCAGCTCTGCAGGTGGGGTCTCAGCTGAGGGGCAGAGGGGCAGAATCCCCCCTCCCCTGCTGCCCACGCTGGGGCTCAGCCCAGCACAGGGGGGTTCTGGTTTGGGGTCCCAGCTCTGCTCCACAGCACCCCCAGGGCTCCTCCAGGGCTTCTCCATCTGCTCAGCCCCAGCCTGGATCCAGCTTGAGGCTGTCCTGACCCAGGGGCAGCACCAGCCCTGGCCTGGTTAAACCCCCTGAGATCCCCATGGACCACTCATGGGGCTATCCAGGTCCCTCTGGATGCCATCCTGTTCCTCAGGAGTATCATTGCACATACCATGATGATCTTCTACTGCTGAAGCAGCTTATTTTGAATGAAGCTTTTGTTAACACTGATGGTGGATTTCTCAGAGAGGAAGAAAACACAAGGAGTTCACAGCTGCAAATTATTCTTCAAGAAACAGACACAGCTGTGGCACATCTGCAATAGAAAATGATGAAAAGAGTGAATGAGGAAGAACTTGACCAGATGACCTGCTTTTGTACTTATAATTTCTCCAATTTTTTGTCATAGAACAAAACTGAACTTTTCAGGCAGTATTTCCATAAAAATAATTGGTGATAGTACAAAGTACTGTTGATCTGTGAGTTTTTAAAGATTTCAAAATGCTATAGTAGATGTAAGTCATTGTTTCTCTAATACATCAGATTGACTTGAAGGCATAAATAATTTATATAATATAATTTAGATTGTGAAATTCTACACAGTCATATCTTACATATTTCAAGTGTTTAGGAGAAGAGAATGTGTATGATCACCTGCATACAGTGATTACAAAAGGTTTAGTAAAACAGTTGGTTTTACTAAATTCATTATATTAAGTAATATATTTAATATATAAGTTTATATAATAATTAATATATAAGTTCATTTAATATATAAGTTCATTATATTAAATAATATATAATATAATATAATATAATATAATATAATATAATATAATATAATATAATATAATATAATATAATATAATATAATATAATATAATATAATATAATATAATATGATAATATATGCTCATTATATTAAGTGTGTAGTGGTATTTCATGTGCTATCTTAAGTATGGTTCCAACACTTACTTAGGTGGAAAAATTTAATAGACCATTATTAAGCTACTGCTGTGAATAGCTCTATATTGACTACAGCATTAGGATTTATGTAACAGCGGAAGTGTGTGGGAGTAGGCTTTTAACTTTTAGATATGCTGGTGAAGGGAATTCAAACGCTTATTTAAAAGTGCCATTAAAAATATCCAAAGGTGTTGTAGTGCGATAATTTGGTTTATATTGTGTTTCATTTGGTTTGTAATGTTTTCCCCGGTTCCCCTTGGAAAGTGTGTCACATGGTCTGTCCCTGCTCAGCAGCGCCCATCCCCCACACTGGAATGTAACCCAACTCTGTTCCACTCCCACCTTACCCCTGATTGGGAAGTGGCTTGTCCCTGCCTCTAGGCCTGTCCCCCTGGGGAAAAAGCCCCGGGACAGGCAGGGCCTCACTCTCTCTGGCACCGGCTGGGACAAGAAAGGAGCTAAAATAGCTCTGGACCAAATAGAGCTGTAATTTCCTCCCTTGGACAAAGAGCAGGCTTTTTCCTTTTGCCATCGGCACTCGTCTGGGTCTCTCTAAAGAACCTCCACAACTGGTGCCTAACTGGGGCACGAAGCCACAAGGGGCTCCCAGAAAGCTGGAAGAACCACGTGGGGAGCACGTGGCTGAGGAATCTTGTCGGGGGCTTTCCCCGAGATTCAGGTGGTTTCAGAGTCTTCTGCCCTCTGCAAAGCTCAGTGCCAACCGGAAGAAAGAGACAGAGTCTTCAGGTTCTGATTTTTCAAGGTTGCATGCTTCGTTTATTTTTTCTTATCTTACAATTTTCTCAGTGCCCCACAAAGGTCTTTGCAGCTGCCTGGGCATCTGGTGACTCCTCGACTCCTCCAGCGCAGGGCTGTCGCTATCTTTTATACTAATTGCTACGTATTCTTTATTTATCATTACTTGCCAATACCTATCACTTATACTAAACAGGTCATCTCTACTTTGACCCAATCTCTTTAAACTACTTTGTGCCACCGTCACTGCTGAAATGGAGTGAGGGAAGAAGAAAGAAGCAGCAGGAGACAACGCCCCAAATCCTCCATCTTGCCCCCATTCACCTCAATGCTAGAAACCCAAATCTACTGTTTTTTCACCCTGTGATAAGCTAAACTACTATCTTTCACACTCTTGTGGCCTGCAATCCCTCCCGCAGTGCAGGAAGCCTTTCCCACAGACTGAGATCAAAGCCAGTGTCTTTCTGGGCTCTGGGCCAGGGTCCCAGACCCCCCTGCCCAGGTCTCTGACCCTCCAGGGCAGCCAAAGGAATGCCCTGGGTTCCAACAGAATCTCACACAGGCACGTGAGTCCCAAAACGCAGCCCACCCACGCAGAGACACAGACCCGTCAGGCTTGGCGTTCACTGTGGAGTCTCCAAAACACAGGATTCCACAGGCCAGGGCTGTAGCTTTTTCCTTTGGACTTAAAAAACCCATCGCAGTGCTGCAAAGAAGCCCCATGAACAGCAGGCTGCTCCCAGGGAAGGTGACCACTTGTTCATGGAAAGCTGACCCTGGGAACTGAGACTGGAAGCCCTTTCTGTACCAAACGGGTCAGTCTCAGGCAAAAGGAGTCATTGGGAAAGAAAGGAAAGATTCGTCTGACCGCTGGACTTTTGGTGAGTACCACTTTGGGATATCTAAGGAAAAATCTAATTCAGGGACGGTGTTCCTCAGGGAAAAGGGTTTTTTCCATTCGGGGAAGTTTTTTGCTTTCAGAGTAGACCTTCAAAGTGCTTTAATAGCATGTTCCTTTCGGCAGCCTGGGGGGAGGGGGTGGAGTGTGGAGAAGGTAACTGTTTCCCCTTCGGCTCTTTCTTTTCTCTCCAGGGAGGGTTTTTTAACTTTTGGTTTCCCAGTCACAGTTGAAGAGGACACAAAAACTTAAAATCTGAGCCAAAAATGGGTACTAGGGTGTCTGTGTCTCAAAAAAGAATCTATTATCAAATTTTAAGTGCCTTGGATAATGGTGGGACCCATTGTCCAAAGAAACAATTGAAAAAAATAATTTGGTATTTGTTTTCTCAGTTTCCACATGTATCCTTAGAGCAAATAAGCTTCCTGGAATTTGGAAAGCTGTTGCAAATAAAATAGCTGAATCTGTCTCCCCTAATAATAAAGAAAATGCAAATTTTGCTTTTTATAGCTTAAAAATTAAGTTTGCATTGCAAAAGCAAAATGAAAAGGGAAAAAAGCCAGTTCTTTGTGGATTTTCCCCAGTTTGTACTTTTGCAGACAGTTTGGGTACTCAAAAGCCCCATCTTAGTGATCCCCAGGCTGGTCTCAGTTCAGCGGGGGAGTCACAAGATGGAGAGGACTCCTTTGTCCAAAATGGCCAAAGCCATGTGCTCCTGAGCCATGAGGAGTCTCTCCCTTTGTCTGTTCCTCCTTCTCACAATCCCTTTTGCAATCCCTTCCTCTCCCCAGACCCCCCTTCCCTTCGGTGCCGCCCCTGGCACTGCCCTCTCCTCTGACTCTGCCCCTACCCTCAAACCTCTGCCCCCGGCTCCCCCTGTGTGACTCAAGCCTCCAGCCCCTCCTTGCCTCTGGTTCCCACGGTTTCCCCACCCACAGTCCCAGTTCCCACGCCCCGGAGCGGGGGAGTATCCGGAAACCCAGAAGCAGGAAGTGATCCCGGCTTTTCTGCCACCCTGTCACATACCGACGGTCAAAAAGGGGGGGGTGCTGTCCACAATAATTGGGACTCCTTCCCCCAACAAGCAATTCAGGATTTATGCAAAGTTCAGATCAGTTTTGGATATGAAAGTGAATACTTCTGCAACCTTTTAAAAGCGAGTTTAGTGGGGAATCCTATAGGACCCTTTGGCCTCCAAAGAGATTTACTTCCAGAGCTTTGGCAAAATCCTGAAACGGGCTGTTGAGAATAATTTCCCAATTCTATTGGAACATCTATGTGGTGATGGCGAATGGGTCTCAGCCCTCAAGCAGGCTCAGGAAATTCCTTTGCTTCCATCTGAACCTTTTGTAACATTTGTAGAGCGGTTAACCCGAGCTATTGAGTTACAGGTTAAGAATGAAGGAGCTCAGGAACAGGTCCTGAAGGAAATAGCTCTGGTCGACGAAAAGGCAGCTATTCTCAGCCTGTCCTTGCAACCGGCTCCAGCTTTAGATGACATGCCCCAGATGTGTGTCAGGAAGGTTCCCTTCATGACAGCTCACCAAAGCCACAGTTCCAGAGTCAAGCCACCACAAAAAGCTGCTGCTGCAGACACTGTGCTTCCTGTACCTGTGCCACTGCCACAACCCAAGAGAAGAACAACGTGTCTCCTGTGCGATCAGGCTGGACATTTGGCATCTCAATGCCCTTTAAAGAAGCAATTTCTGGACATTCAGGACAATGGGGGCTGGGGGTCTCGGGGCCCAAAAAGAATTTTTCAAAAAACTAAAAGCTGAGCGCCAGCTTGTCCAGCGTGCTGACATAAATGGGGCAAGTCCGAGGAGGGGGAAGAAAAAAATGGAAAATGTAAATGTTGAAGTAACTAATCCTGCTTTAACCAGTTCTGCCTTTCAGCAAAAGTCACCAGATGTGACAGTAAAGGATCCAGCAACCAGAGAAACAAAAAGTCCTCCTGATCAGGTCACCTGGGGTCGTGGGTACACCTATGTGTCCACTGCCCCAGATCTCAAGTGGGTGCCAGCTGAGTGGCATCCCTAAAACTGCAAAACCACCTGCAGAAGCCCCACAAGTGGCCAGTGCTGCCTGGAGGAGGAGAAAGCGCCGAACTCTCTCCTAATTATCCCATAACAGTGTTTTTCTGACAGTTTGTTTGTGCTAAAGGTAATTTTTTTCTTCTGCAACTTTAAAGGTACTCAAGGTGCGAACTCTGAACATCTCCCACAGACTGAGCCTTCCTCCTTCTCAATTTAATAAGAAAGGGGAAATGTTGTAGTGCATTAATTTGCTTTATATTGTGTTTCATTTGGTTTGTAACGTTTTCCCCGTTCCCATTGGAAACTGTATCATGTGGTCTGTTCCCTGCTCAGCAGGGTCCATCCCCCACACTGGAATGTAACCCAACTCTGTTCCACTCCCACCTTATCCCTGATTGGGTAGTGGCCATCTGGGTCTCTCTAAAGAACCTCCACACAAAGGTCTAAATATTTTACTGTATTTAATTTTTAATTAAATATGAATGAAAAAAAAATCAGTTTCTGGTTGTACCACATGTGATTTAAAATTTGAAACAAGTCTGTGAATTCACAAAGCTGTTCATCATTCATTACAAGTCCAGTGGGTCAAGGATCTTATTTTAATAATATTAACATTTTGTTTCTCACATTTTATTCTCTTCATCACAGTCTTCACAACCTTGCCTTTCCCTCACCCTTCTCACAAGCCTAACTAGGATTCAGGAATTTACAATTAGCAAAGTGAGAATATTATAAATTCTTCTAAAACTTCTAAAGTAACAAAACTCCTTGGGCTTGGGACAATGCTGTCACATAATTTACAATAAGAACAATATTCATAATGAATAGTCAGACCACTCTTTAATATAAAAACTTAACTTGAGCACAGTCAAGGGTTCTGTTTCTACTTGAGAGTCCAAAGTTGCATGTTTCTATGATGAAAGTAAAGAAAGCAGGGATATAGTAAAAAATATTGTGTAACTGGAGATACTTTATTTACTCTATGACACTCAAAAATGCATCTTGTTTATTTTTTTGTTATGGAATGGATTAAGAAAACATTTTCATGGTAAAAAAATTGAATGATACTCTATTTTACTGTGTTTCCAAACAGATACTGCTGATTTTGGGAAATTGTCTAGAAATCTGTTGTTTCCTGAATTGGGTAGGGGGAAAAAAAAACCAACCAACCAACCAAACAAACAAAAACTTGAAGATATGTTTGATCAGATTCGAGTATTATGAGATTTGGACAAGAGTTATTTACTTACTAGCTTTCTCAAAAGCATTTACTGAAATGGTTAGAGGAAAATACATAATGTTGACTCCAACAAGGATCTGGCAAATGAGAGCTCCTCCTGACAATGTTTCTATTTGGATATAGGCAAACTAGCATTATCACATAACCTGACTAAAATCTTGGAAGAAAATATGCCAAATATCTCAAAAATATTAAAGACATACAATTGCTTCTGTAGACAAAGAAAGTTGGGAGACAGTACTGGCTATGGAGAAGGAAAGCATTCTGGCAGTGGGAATAAATGCTTTTTTAAAAAATTCATATTTGATTTTTTCTTTTGAAGTGATTTTAAATTGAAGTAGTAACCAGAGTGCACTGCAGTAGCCAAATGCAATAAATTAAATAATTTGAAAATTACATTACCAAATAGAGATAGATTTGCCTGTGCCTACACCAGTGTGCAGAGCAATCACTCAGATGTCAGGAAACTCCAGATATTGAAGCATATAACTCTGACCAGAACCAGGACAAAAAGTTAGACTCAAAACCAACCAACCAATAAAAAATCTAAAAACCCCTAACCAATTAACCAACCAAAAAAACCCCCAAAGCTCCCCCCACAAAAACCCGAAACAAACCAATCAATAAACACCGCCCACAAAGAAAACCAAAAAAAACCCCAAACCGATACAGAAAAACCCCACCCCAAAACAACTACCAAAACCACCCAAACACTGACAACCACAAACCACAAAATAAATTTAAAAAAAAACCTAACAAAAAACCCCATCCCAAAACAACAACAGAACCCTGAAACTGCTTTCTCTCTGTTTTTTTTTCAGCTTCCCCATTGCACATTGCCCTTTTTTGTGCTTTACACAATTACAGACATGCTTTGAAGAACTCAATTATAAGGAGACAGAAGAGGTAGGAGACATTACAACAGCCATGATTTTTCTAGATTTCTTAGTATAAATAATTTCAAACAATAAAATATTTGTACTTAGTGTTTAATTAATAATTTATGGTTGTATTCAATACAGAAACATCTCCCCAAAAATTAGAAAGGGTCAAACTCTGTAGAAAGGAGAGGGGAAAAGAAAAGGAGGTGTTGAGCCCTTACAGCATGAGCTGCATATGGGTCAAGGAGTAAGGAAGGATGTCATAACAGACTGAAAGGTTCAGAGGGCCCTTGAAGACCCAGATATTAGGAAACATGCGAAAGAAACCAAGAAAATGTCAATAGAAGGTATGTGCTTCAGAAGAAATTGGGAAAGGGATAATTTATTTATCTATCTTAAGAGGTTTGCCAGAGGAATGACTTTGGTAAGGATTGCCATGGGGTGAGAAAAAACCTCTCTCCCCACCCACAATAAGTAATTAAAGCAAGTCAATCCATGGCACATGTCATATAAAATGAAATCAGCCCAGAAATGAATAAACCTTCTTCTGCTGGTGTCTCACTGTGAGAGCGCAGCCTCAGATATTCTGGTCCCTATGAAGAGGATCCAACACAATCCTCATGATCACAGCTCAGCAGAATGCTACTGAGGAGAGATGCCTGCAGGAAAGATCCATCCTGTGATAAACTGACAGTCAGGGAAGAGGTATTACAGCAGTTTGGGGCTATTTAGTTCAGGTTTTCCCAATAGCTGAGCTGTTGAGAATTGGATGAACTGAACACAGGAAAGTTTAACATCTCTGCAAAGCATTGCTGTAGTTAGTAGCCCATCAGAAAAGAGTAACTCATCAAATACATTTGCTTCCTGAGAAATGATAGCAATATTTTGTGTGAGTATAAAAGAAATATTGATAATATTGGCTCCTGAATGCATGCTGACATTCATATTCCCAGAACATATCAAAACTAATAATTATTCATTTTCTAGTCAGAATGATGTAATTCAATATGGAAACAAAAACTTGGAGGCATCCAGACTTCCCCTTTACTATCTGCTTTTTAATGCTTTTATTTTGAAAATAGGCTTTCTTGTACATCTCAGAGCCATTACACTTCTGACGAGATCCCAGCTGAACCAATATGAAGCTCTAGTGATTGAGAAAACAGAGCTTCAGCAGCCCATCAATGAAACCTCACCAAATGTCTGTAAATTGCCTTGCCCAGTGGCAGCGTGTGAATTGGTACCAGTAAATAGGCCAGAGGATGTGGAAAAGTCTCCTGCTGACATAAAATAACATCTGTGATAGGTGAGAACAGGGGCAATGAAATCAGAGTGCTGCCAGCACAGCACTTACATTCTGCTTAATTTAGCATGACATCGTGATTAGTTATATCACTCAAAGGTGATTCTTGAAGATTTTTTTCTATCCTAAAGATGCATCTCCCTAAAAACTTCACAGTGGGAGTCCACATTTATTGTCTCTAAACGATTGCAAGTCAGAATCACACATTATATAGGAGTTCTGCTCCTGTCTGCCCTCAGCACTCTCTTTAGTACATCAACCACAAGGATCTGAAAGTTAAGCTCAGATTTTATTTATTTATTTCAATAGTAGGAGACTCCTATTTTCAGGTGAAAGAGCTTTGGAACTGGTTATCTAGAAGATTTCCATTCTGATTGCTATCTTTTTGATACAAGTGCTTGTCATGTGTTTATAATTTCTGGACAGTAAGGGTGAGAGAGGAAATGGCCTGAGAAACAGCATAATCTGATTTTGAATATAACAAAACAAAAACCCTACCCTGCATAGCCTTTTTTACTGTTATGGCCATGGTCCCTAAAAGAATTTGACTTCAAAATTAGATTTCTTAGGTTAAACAAACAATCAAACAAACAAAAACACCAACAAACAACCCTCCCTACAAAAAAAAAAAGCAACAAACCCCTCAACAACAAAATCAAACCAAAACAAAATGAAACAAACAAACAAACAACAACAACAAAAACACAACAAAACCAACAAAAAAACACCAAAAAACAACTCAACCAAGAACACAAAAATAAATCCAGAGCCATACTATAATGGCCTGCCAAGAGTGGTTAATACCTGACATGGGTTGTGTGTTCATCTTTAGGTTGTGATGGAAATGGTGTAAGAAATATTTCGGCCATATTATGTGTTATTTGCCATTTCTTGTGTTCCACAGCAGGCTGAAGAGGTTGGAGAGATGTTGCACAAGCAGCAAACACCCCATGAACAGAGGAAATGGTTTCTTTTGGAAAAGGAGAGTGATGAGGTCACCACAACCACATGGAACAGTCCAGGCTGGAGTAGAGGGGCCGGAAAGCTGGAAAAGGCCCCTCCTGACAGGAGGGGCGGGTTGGAACGTGTCCAGAGAAAGGAACGGAGTTGGGGAAGTGTCTGGAGCCCCAGGAGCAGCTAAGTGAGCTGGGGAAGGGGCTCAGCCTGGAGAAAAGGAGGGTCAGGAGGGACCTTCTGGCTCTGCACAACTCCCTGACAGGAGGGGACAGCTGGGGAATCGGGCTCTGCTCCCAGGGAACAGGGACAGGAGGAGAGGGAATGGCCTCAGGCTGGGCCAGGAGAGGCTCAGGTTGGAGATCAGCAGGAATTTCCCCATGGAAAAGGGTGGTCAGGCCTTGTCAGGGGCTGCCCTGGGAGGTTTGGAGTTACCATCCCCAGAGGTGTCTAAGCAAAGCCTTCATGGGACACTCAGTGCTTCTGAGAAGGTGGGCATCGGGCACAGGGTGGTCTTGGAGGTCTTTTTCAACCTAAAGGATTCTGTGATTCTGTGATTTTAATGTTAGGATTATACTGATGATCAGGCACTGAGGAGAAAAGAAGGAAAGCTGATGAGGAAGGTGGAAACTGGTATTTCCTCTCTACCCACCAGCTTTCCAGTTTCTTTCAGTTGAACCTGGTCCTTCACACTTGCATAAATACTTACTCACAGGTTGAACTGGATGATCTTGAAGATCTTTTCCAACTTAAATGATCCTGTGAGTTCAATTTAAGATTAAAAAATGCACTCAGAGTGGGATATGTGAACACACTCCCATGCACCTGCCAATGACCCGCACTTTGTCCTTTCTCAGGGGTGAGGTGATCATGTGGTGATATTTATTAAAATTCCTTGAATTTTTGCACAGTAGGACAGGTTGGCATATGACACCTCTGCTTTTCTATTTCAAGATTAAGAACGCTGTGATGTTTTGCGGGCCACAACTCCTTTTGTGTGCTTTCAGGTCCACAGTGGGGCTGCCAGATTCTAGAAGATTCAATCCTGGCACCTGCAGAGAGTCCAAGGTCTTTACAACACCTACAGAGGCATCCTAAGGCATGGAAACACTTACTTTCTTGCATTTAAAGATTTTTTTCTCCTTTTCCATGTATTTTTCTGATAAAACACATTTATCGGTCTAAACTTTTCACTCTTACCCTGCAAATCTTTTATCTCAATCCCATAGGACAACTGGAAAATTGCTTAGGAAGCTGATGTGTTCAACAAATTTACATAAAGGGTAATTGGCCTTCATTGTAACTCACTGGTTTCTCTCAGAATGTCTGTACAATCTCTAGGACTCAGAGTCACAGCTTTTTAATATTAAAAAAAAAAAAAAAAAAAAAAAAAGAGCAACAAATGAAAATATACATGCCCCAAACACCTTGTTTGGGGTCCCTTAATAGGCAAAAATGAGATATAAAGTTAAGGCAATTCAAACAAGAATGGAAAAATTGCTAGTGGAAATTCTCATAAAAGAGAGCTAAATCTGGCTTTGAAAAGAATTGTAAAAAAAATATGAAGTGTATTAAGTACTTTTACAAAAACAACAACTACAGAAAAACTGGATTTTAGCCAATATTTTAACCAATTCAAAAGAGAGAGGTTTCTCTGTGTTTTTTCAACTTCTCTGATTTTTTTTTTTCCCTTGAGTCTGAGAGAGTCTGCTTACTAAAACTTTCAGCATATTGTAGGGAACTAAGAAAATTAAAAAGCTGATTTTTTTTTTTTTTTTTTGTGTAAGAGTTTTTAAAAGTTCAGCATATTTGCACTTGCAACAGAACTTCCATTTCCTATCAATTTCTTTAACATAATGTTAAATGGCCATTAAAACTAAAATACAATAAACAGTTTTCTTGCTGAATATTATGCCCTTAGTAGGGAGTCAGTGAGAACATCTATCCCATGTATTCCCTATTATGTTTTTTACTGTGGAAAAATGTTTATTGGGAATCTTCTTCAGTGTGAAAGGACAGTAACATTTCTCTTTTTTTAAGGATTCTAAGATTTTGAGAATCAGCAAAATAACTGCATTTTAATTTCAATCACTGCTGATCACACTTGATCCCATGGGGAACTGTCAGTTCTCATGATCAGTAAATATCTGTCACACAGGGTCTATAAACTTGTTAGTTTGAGGATTGTTATGTAGCATTCCTGCTCCTTGTTTCACCATTCTCTGCATTTTCTAATGACTTTTTCATGAACTACACAACTGCAATATTTTTTTTCCAATTCAGAGACCATCTTCTGATAAGAAAATGATTTAGAAGACTATAAAATGGATAATATTTTAAACTGCTGCAATAAATAGTCTTGGGAGTGCTGGTAAGCCAGAGCCAAGGAATCCATTGAGCTAAACACAATCATTTATCTTAGCTGGATTACATGTGCAACTCACGATAAAAAAAAAGAAATCTTTTGCATTGTTCAGTTTGTTACGAATTGCCTGACATAAGTAATTTGCAGCCCCATATACTCTGCCATTCTGAAGGAAATTCAGCCTCAGATAAAATTTGAATCTGACTTACCGAGCACAGTTTTCACACAAAAAAAAGGGTTTTTATTTGATTCCAAGCTGCAGAATGGAGCTGGGAACAGAGCTGGAGCCCCAGGAGCAGCTGGGAACGGAGCTGGGAAAGGGGCTCAGCCTGGAGGAAAGGAGACTCAGGAGGGACCTCCTGGCTCTGCACAACTCCCTGACAGGAGCGCACAGCCGGAGGGGTCGGGCTCTGCTCCCAGGGAACTGGGACAGGAGGAGAGGGTTTGGGCCAGGAGAGGCTCAGGTTGGACACCAGCTGGAATTTCCCCATGGAAAGGGTGGTCAGGCCTTGTCAGGGGCTGCCCTGGGAGGTTTGGAATCCCCATCCCTGGAGGTGTCCAAGGAAAGCCTGGACAAGGCACTCAGTGCTCTGGCTGGGGACGAGGAGGGGATTGGGCGCAAGTTGGTCTTGGAGGTCTTTTTCCAGACTCAGTAATTCTGTGATAATCCCTCAATGATTCTGTGATAGTCCCAAACCCTGAGATGATCTTCAAAATACCCCAATTTATTCAGCTGGATTTTGCAGAGAAAACATTTTAAAAAGAGAACAATTTGTGACCTTTCAGGCACAACACAACAGCAGCCTCAGAAGAAATTCAGTGAAACATCCAGGCACTTTGCATGTGTCCAAACACTTTGTATGAGGTTATCATATCCAGGCATCAAGTTAACTACTTCTGTCACAGCTACTTCTTGCTCTTTTGACTTCTCAGCCTCACAAGCAAGGCATAATTGTTAACAGGTTTGTGTTTTTATGAAAAAGTAGAATAATGGAAGCAACTAGTCTACACAGGGATGTCCATGTATATTCAGTATGAGTGTAGGATTTGGCCTTAGAAATATGATCAGATTTTCAATGTTATAAAAACATGCATCATATGTGTTTTTTAAGATTATTAGTTAAAAGCCTAAGAATTGCTGAAAAAAAATCTCTTCAGATATCTTGCAGGTGTACGTCTTCATAAAGAGTGGAGGAACAGTTGCTTTTTCTGTCATGACTGTTGAAGAAAATTCATTATAAATTATTGATAAATAACAATCATAAGAACATATCACTCTCAGATTTTTAACAAATATCCTCCATCCTAAATTGCTAATGTCACCTTTTTTCAGCTTTCTGGAAGAAATAAGTTTACATTTCCAAATGAGTTGGGTAAAGGATGATAGTAACACTTCATGATGTGCTTTTAATTGGAAGTTAGCTTTCAGTAGCTTGTTTGTCAAATAAGGGTGACTGAGGTAAGGGGAAACTGAAATTATGCCATCAACCGAAATCAGCACAAATCCATCATTTACATAAGCTACTGGTATTGTAAACAAAATTATACAAAAAATGGGGATTTATGTACAAATTTGATAACATTCTCACACATGAAATATAGACATTGTTTTATTGGTTCTTATAATATAATGCAATTTACGTTTTAAATGCCAACATTTTAATACACCAGAAAGACATAGTCATCTTTTTATATTACTTCCCAACCATGCAGCTCCATCTCTTTAATACCTTTTCTGTTGTAGAATTCCCTTAAAAGACATGAAGAGATTTGTTCACTGTTTAACAGAGCATAAAGATTTAATCATACTCCAGTTAAATGCAGAAAAGTAGTTACGTGTTCGGGAACCTCTTGCATTTGTATTGAAGAAATAAGTTTTCAGCATCATCTATTGTTGGGGTAACAATCAGGGACAGAGTCTTTCAGAGAATGAAGTATTCAAATAATATCTAGAATTCAGTGATTAAATCATATCGGTGATATGATGTTTCAATTTCTCATTCCTTGCCAGGTTGTTTTGTGTGGCATTACTCATGTATATGACGGAGTAAACGTGACTTTCAGTTCATCATGTGCCGTGCTAGGGAAGAGGAAAATGTGGTATCTTTTAAAAGATATCCCTTTATCTATCCTCTTCTTGAGGGCTTCCCTTCTGTTATTTTTTATGGGACGTGGGAGGCTGCAGGGGAGTGCTCAGAGGCTGGAATTGTGGTGTGCTATGTCTATCCTCACACAACAAAGCGGCAGCAAGGCACCACTGCAGAGCAGGCAGTGCTGTATTCCCAGTGCTCAGTCGATCAGCCCAAGCCTTGACCTGTAAAGAGTTGGTTAAGTCCCAATTTCTTCAGGACCACCTATGTGGAAAGGCAGCTTCTCTGTCAAAATTGATTCTGAGTTGTTCAGATTGTTTTGTCATTTTGAAAGGGAGAGGAGGTGGAACTTTTGTGCGTAAACCTGTGAAGCTTTTCTGACTAATTTTGTGTTACTAGCTTTGCAATTTTTTTGGGAATCAGTTACCCAGAAATAAATATCTGGAAGCATTTTCCTTCTGTCAGCACTGCTGTTTCAATTGATCAAATAATTAGATTCCTAAGAATCTAAGTATTAATTCCAAGGTTCCTAAAAAGTGAAAAGTGAGAAGAATAGCAGTTTCTCAGGAACACACAGCCACATTTGAAAGGAGGCTGCTGTAGAGGAGCACAAAACAGACCCCCATTTCCTGAGTGCTCATCTCTCTGTCTTAATGCACCGTGGGTGCAGAGATGTCCATCTTTGAAACATCCAGAGTCACTGACAAAGTTAAACAGACTGCTTCTCCATAAAACAAGTTAGTGAAAACAAAAACTCCAGTGAAAACCGTTGACCAAAGACCCACTTGTTGGCGCAAGGATTTTGTTTCAATGCCTCCTCTCACACACTCATGCATGCCCACACATTTTCCCGGGAAGGCTGACATTTGAGCACGCTCATAAACGGTTTACAGGAATTGCAAAGTGCTGCTCAGGGCAAGATTTACAAAGTTCAGACTGCAAAGAGCAACAGCAAAGCAGCCCACAACCCAAAGACTCAATTTAGCCAATGACTTTTCTGGTAGATCCCTCATCTTTGGTGAAAGCCGGACATCTGAGACACAGCTAAGCTTCCTGACTAATTAAGTGAGTTCTCAGTGAAAACTATCAAAAAACCCAAACATCAATGACTCAGTTTAAGTTCCTTCACTACAGTTGTACAGAGTATTATTTGGCTAAGTCCCTTTCCATTTTTGTATACTGGCTATATCTAAACAACAAAATAAAACAAATTGTTAATACAAATTCTGTTCATTTGACTGATAATGTCAGTTTAATCATATAATGGGACTAACTCATGCTTCTCTTCCAGCACTGCTGTTTGAAATGCAGTTATGGCATATGTTTATAAGAATAGACCTTCAATACAGTATAATATTTTTACAAATGGAATTGAATAATACTTTTACAATAGATTAAATATCTTCAATCATAAAGATTTTCAAAGTATCTTCCTTTTTTTAAATTTTTTAAAATCTCTTTACTGTTATTTGTCCTTCCTTCAGTTCACATGAATCAATACTAAACAAGCACACATATACTAGTTCAGGTCAGCCACTGTTAAGTATGTGGACATCTAAACTGACAAAGGCTATGAATTCCAAAAATTTTATTATAAAGCTTATTTTTTTCTTAATTTGGAGAAGATAAGCATGGCAAAGCAGTTGCTTGAAAAGGATGCTAAATTTAGGCATATTTATCTATTATTTACATGGTTATACTTTACATGTGGATTGCACTCCAAGGGGATCCTTTTGGTTTGGAATTCATACCATTTCTCATCTCTAGACTTAGAATCTGCTGTACATGGGAAATGTCACAGAAACCTAAACCCAAAATCTCTAAAACAAAAACTGGGGAAAAACAAGTATGAGTTGTAGATGTTTGAATAAACCAGTTAAAATTGCCAGTTATTTCTCAAGAACCAGATTTTAATACATTCTCCCATATTGAAGAGCCAAAAAATAGTCCTTTACTGAGCACATAGAGCATCAATTTGGCTGAGAGACTCGGAACTGTGTATTTATTTGGATTTATCTTGGCCACTAACTCTGGGACATATCCAAGCAATGTGTGTTTTGCTGTAATTTAGTCATGAGCCTGGAGAAAATGGAAGTGTTTTAGCCACTGCAGCTTTTTTTCTGCAATTCTGGATACTCCCTCACAGACTGCAACAGTTGTGCTCATATTCTTCCTCTTTGGCTGGAGAAAGCAAACTCCTTAATAAAAAAAAATACTATTAAGGTCACCATAACTCCATAAATGTACATTTCTGTTTCTTGCTTGCATATTATTCTAGATTTGCATACATCAACAGCAATGGAGCAGTGGAAGGACCTAAATATAAATATAATGTAACTATAAAGCCACAGGAGTAGTCATTAAAATGTTTACTTAGTTATTTCTCTTTCAATCCCAGTGGCTGACATTTTGAAGTAGATTTTGGGGAGAGAGAGGGGGAAATAAGGAAAAGAGCAGCCCCAAACTGAGGGAGACAAACTGAACTAAACAAACTTATGTCAATGTCAGTAGTACCAAGCAAAGACAAAGAACTAGTGATAAATAATAATTATCTATTATAACTTATTACTAATTATGAGTATCATTACTAATTATGAGCAGTAAGAAGATTGCAGCAGGTGATCTCCAGCTCTAGGGAAGAAAAAAAAATTCTAAACGTCCTCTAAATTTAACTTATAAGACAATATACAAAATGCTTCAAATATTTTGATTTCCATGGGAAAAAAGCCTCTTTTTTTTCTTTTTCTTTTTTTTTTTTTTTTTTTTTTTTAAGCATTATTAGAGCATCAATTTTTTGAGATGGAGAGAAACAGCTACTTCTCACCAAAAGTTCAGTGACACCCAGATTCATTCCTGATGAATGGGCACAATGCAGCACAATGCAGTTATTTAAATTAGAAATATTTTTTGTCATGGCCAAAGTTCTATTTCAGCATAAATTGCAGATTTTTAAAAAAAATTATAATAAAAATAAATATAAATAAACTTAATAGAGGGTGGCCATATTAATCAGATGTAAATCCCTAAGTTTCTAAAGAGTCCTACAAAATAATGCTATCTGAGAACACTGGTCCAGTGACTATAGAGCTATTTAATATTTTACGTGTAAAGTGCTAAAGTTGAACACAGTTGAACAGCTCATTCCAGAGAAGTCTGCTGACATCTGAACACCAAAATACTTATTTGGGAAAAGTCTTTGCACATATCTCTCAACTATCGTGCTCAGAGGACCTGAAAATTGTATTTTTCCATCACTCTTTTTTTTTTTTTTTTTTTTTCCCCCAGTGGGTGCTTACAAATTAAAAGCAAACATTTACTTTTCAAATGGCACATTATGAGGCTGAATGGAGTTTAGAAGTTCCTTTTTGGCTGGCAATAGCAAGAAAAAAAATAATGAAAACCTAAATAATAATTTCAAAAAAACTGAAATGGTAAAGAAATTGTATACTTCATGAAAGAGTATCTAACACCTCTGAGTTCAGTGAGATTTTTAACTGTAAGTAAAGGCTGGTGTGTCTGCACAGCAAGAACGTATCCCTAAAGTTGAAAACAATATATTAAAAAGAGTTCTGCAGCTTTTTAAGTTGTAATTCAAATTCTCTTGTACTCTCCTCTCGAACCAGGAACCTTGCTCTTTGAAAAGTGTAATCGTACATTTTTAGCACTACAGTAAAATGATACTTTTTCAAGTATTTTGTTGTCTGCAGTTATTAACACTTCAAAAATGGACGTTCAAACTAAATATCATGTTCCTCACTTTAAGTACATAGGGTTATTATTGCTAATTGACTTGAAACAGAATCCCATACAAATAAAAGGTCAGCCACTTAGCAATTAAGTTTAAAAACATTTTTACAGGAAGGTGTTTTTTGTTGTTGTTGGGGTTTTTTTTGTTTTTGGTTTTTTTTCTATTTAAATTAATTTATAAATAGCTACTCCTCAAAGACTACTCTAGGACTTTTTAATTCCAATATAAATAATGTAAATAATCACCTATTCCAGGCCCTCACCACCCTCACAAGGAAGAATTTCTTCCTAATTTTTAATCTAAACCTATTTTATTCTCTATTGTGGTATAAAACCTCAACATTAAATATTATATTGCCTTTATACATTGCAGAATCTGAGAGCTAGGCTTAAAGGGCTGGAAATTCCTACCTTTCAGATTTCACCTGGACAGTGAATATTTCCTCTGGAGAGGTGTGTAAGGTGTGTACTTCCCTCAGTGGTGCATGTCAATATCCAAAATTGGGTCAGCAGACCTTAATAACAGAAGGGAGTCTGCAATCTGCAAAACTTGCTTTTATTCCTTGTAAACTTTCTCACAGAAGGCTGCTTTGAGCCCCTTTTTGATAAAATATACCATGTCCTGGTTCTGACACTGTGTCATTGGCAGTTACACCATGTTCAAATCATAATTCCATGATAAAGGTGTTATGCTCAGACAGCAAAACAACACCATGGGTATGACTTCATCAATCACATTTTGTGGCTGCTGAGCTTTTGTGGTGACTTTAGGACTGAAAGTACTTTGAAAATAAACTGATTTAATGGCTTAGGTTTTGAAAAATGAAATTATTGAAATTAGTTCCACCTAGATGAATTACCAAGGGAAAGGAGTTCTGAAAACCAAGAGCCATAAAACCAAAGTCCTGTGAACTATTAAATTTTATCCCCTAATACACTAGAAATCACAGAATGTTTGGGAATTGAAAGTCCCTCTAGAGGACATTTTGTCCAGCCATCTTGCTGGACACTTGTAGCAGGCCAGGCCCTGACCAGGACCACATCCCAAGAGTTTTTGCGGTAACTCCAAGGATGGAGTTATCCACACCTCTCTGGGAAACATTTCCCACTGCTCAGAACATTGATGTTTTTTTGTCACATCACCTCTCACCTCAGTGACATAAAGCATAACTTCTCTTCTAAGAAAAACTGTGTTCTATTAAAATTCAAATGAAAAACTAATTTGCCTAATAAAGAAATGTCATGTGTTGGCACAGTTTTGTTTTTATTTAGGGAGGAATGTGGAGTGTTACCCTGTCAAGACTTTAGAAGGACAGGGACCTATCAAAAATTAAGTTAAAATATTAGCATCTGCTTTAACCACTAAGAATCTTGAATGTTACTTTGGGAAGTACCCATATAAACCCTAATTTTGTTCAAGTCAAGTCCTTTTTTCCTCCTGGTCAGCTAAACAAGTAACATCGAGTTAGGCTCACTGCTCCCCACCACCCCGCTCCCCGTGGGAGGAGCGCGCCCGAGGCCTAGCCGATCTCCATCGGCTCCAGCAGGAGAAGAGAGGTTGCAGCTTAACATTAACTACTTTAAAAAAACAACTCCCTGGAGCCCCAGAGCAAAGAAAGATCTCCACCAGGCCCCCGATAACAGCCATGGGCCCGGTTAGGCCAGGGCCACCCCGACTGTCACCGAGGGGTGGGCAGAGCTCTCCCTCTCCCCTCCTCCAGTGATTCCTAAACAGAGAAAAAAAGAAGGAGAAACTCAGCCGGTCTGAGGTGCAGTGGGGGAGAGACTGCTGCCCAGCAGAGAGCACATGGCCACTGCAGGCCTGGGCAGATTGAACCCTTTCCTGGCAACATGGAGCTTCCAAGGCCTAACCCTTCCCTGAGAGAGAGAAGAAAGACAGAGTAAACATAGAAAAGACACTGCATGAAGTCACAGGAGCAAGAGTGAAAGAACTGATAAAATTATTAGAAAAAAAGAGTAAGGATGTAGACTATAGACTATTTCTTATAATATCTTAATGTTATTAAAAAGAATACTAGCTCTAATCAAACTTAAGAATTAATATTGTTATGGAAAAAAAAAAAATCAAATCAAGGGCCAGGAGACTTGCTCTTTCTTATGCCTTTATTATAAAGCCTGGCTCTGGGGAGAGCTTGAGGAGCTGCGCATGCTCCTGGCTATTCTCCTTGGCAACGTGGAGGAGGAGGTACACACAGCTTCGCTTCACAGCGAAGCTGGGGACTCCCACACCCCTCGCGGGCTTTTTCCCCTTGCCGGGGAGTCCCTTTCACGTCGCTGATCAGGGGTCATCCAGCGATGGGGGACTCCTTCTCAGGTCACGGCGACTAAATAAAACTGCTTTGGCGGACCCCCCTACCCCTTGCACTAGTCTAAAGTGCGACTTCAGTCCTGGATTCCACTTTGGTTCGCTGCTTTAAGAGTCTCTCGTTCTTGAGTTGTTCCCAGAATTCCAGTGTTCTTTTTATTTGCATATTCAGACGCTATCTGACGAATGGGAGTAGAGATACAGGTAACAAAGTGAATTCTTAATTAACAAACAAGTAAATAAGATTATTAATCAATATTAAAACAGGAATAAGGCAAATTCTTTAAACAGAACTAGCATTAACAATCTTAATGGAATTACTTAACAATTAAGTAACTAAAACATAGATCATTTGAATAGAACTTGTTTATAACAATATGATTAAAATTTAAGTGAGAATCTTAAACCCCCTCATTCCTGGAGCAAAAAGAAGTCTCAGTCTTTGAAAGGAAAATAAAAATAATAATTAAAAAAAAAAAAAATACTTAAAACCTTCAGCATCTGAGGTAAAAAAAGATTTCTATTTTCTTTTAAAATAAAGACAATTTTAAAGATAAAAGAAAATCTTTATTTTATACTAAAAGAAGAATTCTTAAACAGTACCCCAGATACACTAAGAAACCTATATGTAGACAAAAAAAAGACAGCAAAAAAATTCCAGGCAGTTGCAGATTTATGACATTAAGAGCCACAAGACTGTTTTTGTCTTGTGGCAAATGTCTCCATAAGACTCTAAAGAGACTCTTCTCCGAAAGTAATAAAAAATTATGTTTAAATGGTAAAACTGACTGAAAATGACTAATTATGTCTCTCTATGTTGTTTGTAAAAAAGTTAACTGTTTATTAAAGGAAAAAAAGTGTTTTGAAATTTGATTTTGGGTTTTTTGTGGTTTTTTTAACTTTTTCATTCTTTTAGTGTTTGTTAATAAAACTATTCATTTATTTTTAAATCTTAAGCCTGCTTTACTTCTCCTAATCTTCTAAAAAAAAAAAAAACCCAAAAACCACTAAACCCAAAAACCCACTAAAACTACTACACTACATTTAACAAACAAAGTTCAGTGAACATAAAACCACTACAAGTAATCTAAACAAAATGCTTCTGCCAATGTTTTCTTGTTCCTATATGAGGTAAAAAAAGAAAAATGAATACGAGGTAATTTTTACCTCTGCTGAATTGATGACAGTTTCCTTGATTAACCTTATCTTCAGGAAAGATCAGGTTCTATCTCATTTGCACTCTTTAGAAACATATCTCTGACTGAAAAATCAATATAATCTTTCAATACACTTCATGTTACTTTTCAAAGTTCTGATTGATATTAAGCAGAGGAACAGCAGAATCAAAATGCAACAAGATGCTAAATCAGCATTCTGAACCTGTTAAGCTTCCAAAAACTGAAAAAAACCCCAAAGAAGTGCAATTTTCATGATTTCTTATTTAGCTTTGGTTTGTGACTTCTGTTTTAGCTCTTTTAGTCTATATATCCCTATAGGTATCAATCTGTATCATGGAATTGAACTAACAAGAAAAGAAAGCTTAATTACAAACAAACAAACAAACACTTGTTGGTAGCTCAGCCATCGATCTCCAAAATCTGTTAGTATTCAGTATTTCAAACTTCAATCTTTACAATGTATCATGAGTAGAATTTCTGTAAGTTTTATGTCAGAAGCTCGTCCAAATCCAGTCAGGTTTTTGCAGAAAATTAAAGTAGAATGGGAGGTGAAAACTGTCTATCAGGACTGAGATTAACTTCCAGATTCAAAGCTGAAGAAACCAAAGCCTGCTGTTTACAGTTTCACTGGCAGATCTCACAGAAAGATTTCATTTCAAGGAATTCTTCACAAGTATAAAAACAGCAACACTAATAAATTATTTTTAATATTCTTGCCTTTAGTAACTTAAAAAAACCTCAACAAAACAGGAAGTTTGACTAAGTGCTTCTCCTTGAATTCTGCCACCAAGTGCATGAGGATAACAAGATAGAGCAAATAAAATTCAATACTAGTCAGGCATCATTGATATGATGATCATAATTCAATCCATATACTTGAAAAGGGGAAGGTGATAGAGACATGGAGACTTCATACTAAACTGAGCTAATTAACATCATTAAGCTTACACAGAATAAGATATTTTAAGGGATACTTTTTCCATTCTCAATTTTTATAAGCACAAATTAAAACTAAATTGTAGTGTCTTAATAACCAGAAATCAAAGACACAATGAAATTTTCACCTGTACTCTCACAGAGCACAACATAAAAGAGAACAGCATAAAATTTTTTAGCAGTAGTGAGTGGAAGAGTATGGTTTCTTAATATGTGTGTGTGTGCGCCAATCTGCCTGGAAAATAAGACTAAATTTGTAGCATTGAATTTAAATGACACGTGGGCAAGGTATTAATTGAAAAGTGCATGAAAATGGATGCAATAAAAGACACATGCAATATTCTTCAGTTGAAGAGAGATGAAGAAATCTAGTTTACTGTGAAAAGCAGGATACTGAAATGGGGTTTTCAGGACAGGTTTCTGCTGTCTCTCCAGCTATAAAAGAGTAGTTATTTCAGAAGAAAAAGGTTAAGCACTAAGTCATCTGATTATTATGCCATACTACACACAACTGTTGGAAAAAAATGTTGTCATGATCATTCCTTGTCTCTGCCAGGAGAAAGAATTCTAGATCTGAGGCTGCTACCTATTAATATTTCTCCAAACCCCTGAACTCCTATTGCTCAGGGGTTATTTTGTCCACCACACTTTTGACTACTCTTCAGTATAGCTACTAATACATAAAGATTTTAGATAAAAGACTTTTATCATATTCTCTAATGAAAACATGAAATTATGTGGGACTATAAGAAAATCCTCTCTTAAACTGAGGAAAGTTAGCTTACTATCTTATTTTCCCATTTCCGGGAAGATTTATCAATATATAATTTGTAACCTG